>NC_134487.1:250611104-250761104 GCF_040206685.1 Ascaphus truei | reverse complement strand
ATACATATACATTGACTGAAAGATTAAACAGCGCCTGGATGTGTACTAGCCTCACAGTAGACTCCTGACAACAAACAGACCGCCAAAAATATTTAGCACAGATGACCTGTATAAATACAATTTTAAAAAATGGGAACTCAGATTGTGGTTGTAAATCAATGGTGAGTGTGAAAATGATACAAAAATATATATAAAAAAAAATATTATTTATTAATAAAAGAAAAATGTACTTAGTAAAAATAATATAAATTTTATGTAAAAAAACACTAAAAAAATAATTAAAAAAAGAAAAGAATTATGTGAAATGTAAAAATAAAAAATAAAAATAAAAAATAAATGAAAATCGGCTACCTTCACAGCAAAAGTAATCATTACAAAAAATGGTTAGACAACATCCCCAGGGGCCAGTTTCTTAGAGTCAGGAGAAATTGTTCTCTTGACTCTGACTATCTGGCCCAGGGGGATTTGCTGGTCAAAAGATTTCTATCAAAAGGTTATAATCCACATGTCATACATGAAACTTTCATACAGGTCGGTGCACTTAATCGCGCCTCCCTTCTTGAAAAAACAATAGGAAATAAATCAAAGAATAAAATGTCAAATAATTCAAAATCATTGAACAATTCTCCTCTTTTTATTACAACATACAACAATGCTGCACGGGGTATAATATCCATCTTGAATCGACATTTGAGTATAATTTTGAGAGACCCAATTATAGGTAATAAATTACCATCAAAAATACCTGTGGTCTTTCATAGCGGGCATATATTATTTGCTCGGTGTTAATGCCCCTGTTTCCCTGATGCTGGAGCAGGGGGGTGACATGGATGTGATGAATGGGACCTTCGACTCCCTTCCATCACCAAGTGCACCCCCTCCACCAGAAGATGTAGTGTACATGTATGCCGTTGAGGAGGACATGACAAACCACATTAAGACCACGCCAGGAGACAACACGACGACCAAGACTGGAGGAAAGCTTCCTCCCAGACAACCCGTCGCCTCAAGCACACCCGCTCCCAAAAGACCTACTGTCGCTCGCATCGATACGGTGCCCGACATCACCCTGTGCAATCTGCCACCGGCGCTCAGGGATAAGTATAGGGTGAAGAGTGCTGGTGCACCCCACAAGTATGCCTTGTTACTTTTTAAGCACATTGTTCCCTACTCGTTGTACTGCGAATGGGCCTTCAAAGTTAACTACGAAGGAAATCGCGTTAAAAAGGCGCTTCCTGCCAATTTAAGAAAGAACATTCGGGATGAAATGCGGCGCTTTTATCCAATTACAGATCCTGTAATGAAAGGTGTTCGAGACTGCATTAATGGCGTTTTGCGTCATGCAAGGAATCGGCCATGGACGGACAATGTAGTGGACTTTCTGTGAGACCATACTGTTGTGCTGAACTGTATTGTACTGTACATGTTTTGACCTGCTGTACTTAAATAAAGGAGATGTTGTTGTGTGTTTTTTTACTTGTATTTATACAGAAATGTTTTAACTTGCTGTCCACACACAGGACCTGCACAATTCCAGTCCCTGGGGGCCGCAAACAGGCACGGTTTTCAAAGGTTACCCTGAAAACCCGCCCTGTTTGCTGCCCTCAAGGACTGTAGTGGTGCAGGTTTGATTGACAGATTTGCGCACCATCCCACTGTACTGTATATGTTTCTTTAATAAAGGAGATTTTTCGTTTGCATACTGTATTTTATGAATAAAGTTTTTTTTGTAATCACAGGTAAGACCATACTGTTGTGATGAACTGTATTGTACTCTACTGTACATGTTTTGACCTGCTGTACTTAAATAAAGGAGATGTTGTTGTGTGTTTTTTTACTTGTATTTATACAGAAATTTTTTAACTTGCTGTCCACAAACACAGGACCGGCACAATTCCAGTCCCTGGTTGCCGCAAACAGACACGGTTTTCAAAGGTTACACTAAAAACCCGCCCTGTTTGCTGCCCTAAAGGACTGTACTGGTGCAGACTTTTTTGCACACCATCCCACTGTACAGTATATGTTTTGACTTGCCGTTCTATAATAAAGGAGATGTTGCGTTTTGCTTATTTTATGAATAAAGAATTAGTTTTTAAAACATGTGACTGTAAACCATACTGACTGACATAAATGTTTTCACAAATGTAGCAGTAAACCATACACCTGTTGATGTTTTGAATTGCTGTGCACTTAAAATGTTTCTACATTGTACAGTATTTGTAAATAAATGTTTTTGTACTTACTTCACCAATAAAAGAACATGTTGATTTGTTTTACATTGTTCCATTTGCTCCTTTGCTACTGTAACAAAATACAGTGTTTCTAGAATGTCGAGGCATACTGTACTGTATACTGTAGGCATGCTCAGTATAAGAGTATTAAAAAAAATTAGAAAACACAAACTGTACTGTACTGTATGTACTGCCACTGTATACTGTAGAAGACACATAATGTATGTGATACATGTAGAATAAATGCATAGTTTTAATTTTTCGGGTTTATTACACAGTATACTGTACTGTATATAAAAAAGTGTTGTACAGTATACTGTACGGCCGGAAAACATCAGCATACTGTACAGTATTTTATCCTAATCAATAACAGCGGCAGCTAAACTGTAGACTCCGGTACGTGGGTTTTTAAATCCGATTCAGCAATGTGCAGGCATTGTTACACAAAGCGATATTATCCATTGAAATCCCTCCATTAGCCGTTTTCTTTTCTGAGGAAAAACAAAAAGAAAAGTTTTACTGTAATGGTCAGCCCCCTAAAGAAGTTCCCAGCCAGTCCCACCAATAATTTTCTCGGGGGGCATCTCCTGTTCACAAGCGCATGCGCCTACCATCGATGTAATGACACGCATACTGTATGCATTTCAAGAAGGTTCCAATGCGCATGCGCCTAGCGTTCCACCAATTTTTCAGTATCTGCAGTACAGAACTGTAGAAGCCGCTCAGCCAATGATATTGCTAACAGGAGAATCGCTTGACTTTTGAATCGCACCGATATTGATACTGTATTGTCAAAATAAAAAAAACATAGAGAATAATACGGCAACAATACTCACCATAGAATTTCCCATTCAGCTGGCACCGGCGCCGGTCCACTGCCAGTCCAGCGTTCTTGATCATCCACGTCGATAGTTTGTAGCGGGACTAGTCCACCCGTAGTCAGCTGATGAGGCTGGAAATTGTTTAGGTACATGCAAGCTTGATCGAAACTGCACGCGAAATCCGGCTCAGGCTTAGAGTTGTCACTGACGGTGGGACCGTCATTGTAAGCCGGTGCTGGCGCATTGCTTGGCAGCGACTGTCGTTTCTTAGTTGGTTTTAACACAACCCTTTGCCTTTTGCCGTCTGCTTGATCATAGATACAGGAAAAAAACGGTGATACACACCAATACCCTCCAACAAATTGTGGCTCAATACGATAAAAACAGGGATCGCTACATAACCTTTTCCTTATTGCACGCTTCCACGTATGAGGAGTTGGCGAAAATTTGTAAAAGTCATAGTTTTCGACAAAATACTGATACATTTGAACAACTTTTGCCATCTTATCCTCTGTTGCATTAATCGCGGCCCATATCAAATACGCGTAACTTCTGTCGGGTTTTTGGAAAGCGGGCTGCACTTGAAAACTCATGGCGGGCGTGTCTCTGGAGAATACTGTAACCGAAACTGGTCTTTGTCTTTCTTTAATATGAAAAGCCTAAATTGATACATTTTTGTAACCTCTTCCTTCAGTTTCAAGGCCAAGTTACAATAGCACACTGTGGTATCTTTTTTAAACGAAACAATTGCAAGTCGACACATTACTGAAGCGCATGCGCATTACAATTCATGAATATCTGCCATCTGGCGGACACGCGAAGAATTGCAACCTATTAAATCCGAACAATTCTCAATAAACGCATCAACAGCGCGTCAGCCGCGCATGACCCGTGGCTGGGAACGCAAAATGAACGTGGCATGCGCCAGGTGAAGAGCGTCGCATTCCAGGAAAAAGCCTGGGAAAAAACGGCGATTTGTTAGAATAAAAGCTGCCGCAGCAGTAGCATGTGTATTTTTTAAGATGTGACTTTTATTGATCTCCATTGGAGATTACGTCACATTCTTAAAAAACAAAACAAAAAAAAACCTGTCACCTGATACAGCGTCCAAACTTATTGAGCTGTACCATCTGACCCTAAAAGGTGACTCATAAGCCCTATATAAGTCCTGTGCATCTCATTTTAGCGGGCTATCTTGATGTGGCAACTTTCGTTTTTGATTTACCATGTGGTTTTGGATTGAAAGAAAAAAGATATAATAATAAAGAAAATAATAAAATAATGACAGATGAAGATAGAAGGAGAAAGAAGATGGAAGAAGGACAATTTATGTACCTGATGCTGATTTTCAAGTAGGATGGGGTTGGATTGCAGTGGATGACGTCGCGGGTCAAGAGCTTAATGATATGCCGGGATTCGGAGGATGAAGACTTCTAAAGGTAAGATAAATATTGAGTGTATGTAAATGTCTTTTTTCAGTTTTTTTATTTATTTTTATGTTTTTGATTGCCAATTGACTGTTAATTTATTCAAATGTGTCCCTTTAGGGTATAGATAAATATAGTGACAGCGAATGAATTTTTTTGTAAATGCTTGTTTTGAATTGATTGTTATTTTTTCTATTTCTGTTTATTGTTTTGATTACATTGTTTGGAATTTGGATGGCTTGTTTTTAGTACATTTTAGGGTTGTTAACTGTTTAAATTAATTAATTGTTTTGTTGGCTAGTTGATTTATTTATTTAAGTCGATTTGTTGGCTAGTGCTTTTATTTCTTAAATTGGTTGTGTAGGTGTTTATTTAATTGTATTCTTATGGTTTGGATAACATAATTTTAATTATGTTGCTGTTTTGGTGATAGATACATTTTATTCATGTGTACTATTAGGTTTTTTGGTTCTTTTATTTTTGTGATATTTAGGTGCTTGTGTATTTATTTTATTATTGTTTATTTGTGGCCTAAATGATTTATATTAGGTTGACCATTGAGTGCTATATTAGCTTATGATGCCCATATTATATCGGTATGATGTACCACTGTACCAATCAATGGGTAGAGGGTGGGTATAGTGGTCCCGGGGTGGGTGGTTAGGCCTACCGGGTGGGTAGTGGGGCAGGGTGGGTAAACTCTTTAATTACTACAGTGGGTATTAACCGTTACAGTGGTTAAGTGGTTAGGTGACATTAGATTATATTTTTCTTGTACTCTTGCTGCCAATGGAGGACATGGACCTGGAGTATGGTGATGAGGATGCCATTCATGATGGCAGGGGTAAGTAGAAGTTTTATTTACTGCACCGACACACTTTATTCGAGCAAATACCCGGTATGTACCTGGCAGATACCTGGAATGCGCCACTCCTCACCTCTGACAAGCCCCGTTGCATTTGCCTTCCCAGCCTGGGTTCATGCCTGGCTGATGGGCGGCTGATCTGTTAAATGATAATGATTAGGATTTAATAGGCTGCAATGCTTCGCGTGTCTACCAGATGGCATAAATTCATGAATTGTAATGCAGTATATATATATATACTGTGCAGTATTGCAGCCAGCGGGAATAAAATGCTTCAATCCCTGCTTGGAAAATACCTCAATGCACTCGGGCAGAAAACAGTCACAAACCTCAATACACCCGGGTATACCCGAATTCGTGGGACTAGCCAAGCTCGAATAAAGTGTGTCGCCAGTGTACATTATTAATGCTGGTTGGCTAATGTTTGATTTTATAATGGGCAAATGCACTATTATCCATATGTGGATAATAGTAATTTTGCCCATTACTGTACTGTATGTGTTGGGGGGGGGGGGGTTGTTGGAGTAGAGGAGGTGGGTATTAGTGTTGTTGTGCTATTGTGGGAAGCTAGGAAGGTTGAAGATGGTCTTTGGCCCTTGGTGGGTGTTTATACCTACCGGGTGGTTAGCGGGAGGGGTTAAATCCTTCATTACCATAGCGGTATTAACCACAAAGGTAATGAAGGGATTAACTCCACCCACAACTACCCACAAGGCCTAAACAGCCACCAAGGGACAAATATCACCTTCACCCACATAGGGAACCACTATGGTAATGAAAGGGTTAACACCCCCCACTACCCACAATAAACATGGCACTGGTAATTAACCCTTTCATTGCCTTAGTGATTAGCCGCTAAGTGTTACGCCGTGCTCACCACAGACTAACGGGGTATTTCTGGTGGAACCTCCTGATGAGCTCGGGTGCATGAACTTGGTGGTGAGGAATCCAAGAGCGCTCATCTAGACCATATCCTTTCCAGTGGATAAGATAGTGGACGGTTCTCCTTGAGATCCTAGAATCGATGATTGCCTGGACTTCGTACTCCTGCTGCCCCTGCATGAGTTGAGGAGCTGGTGGTGCGGGAGAGAGATCTGGAAAACGGGGGCTTCGGTAGGCGGGTTTCAACAAGGAAATGTGGAAAACTGATGGTATCTTCATTGAGGAAGGGAGTTGTAGGCAGTATGCCACTGGGTTGATTCTCTCCAAGATTTGGAATGGGCCCAAAAACCTTGGTGCTAGTTTGAGAGTGGGAACCTTTAAATGTATGTTTTTTGAAGACAGCCATACCTTGTCTCCTGGCCGTAGCTCTGGAGTTTCTCGACGGTGGCGGTCTGCTTGTAACTTCTATCTAGAGGAAGCTTTTCTCAAATTCTCCTGAATCTTGATCCATGAATCTTGCAAGGTGTGGATCCAGTTGTTTCCTGCCGGTATCCCTGTAGAGGAAGGGGTGATGGGTAGCCGTGCAGGATGAAATCCATAGTTCACAAAGAAAGGAGAGGCCTGTGTGGATTCATTCCATAAGGAATTGTGGGCGAATTCCACCCAGGGAAGAAGGTCTGTCCAGTCGTCCTGCGTATCCATGATGAAGCAGCGCAGGTACTGCTCTAACGACTGGTTGGTCCTCTCTGTTTGACCGTTAGTCTGGGGGTGGTACCCAGATGAGAATTGCAATGAAATGCCCAATTTGTTTGAAAAAGCCTGCCAAAATTTAGAAACAAACTGGGAACCCTTGTCAGAAACGATGGTTGAGGGGACTCTGTGAAGGCGGAAGATCTCTCTGCAAAAAATATCTGCCATTGTGGGTTAGTCTGGGAGCCCTTTGAGAGGGACAAAGTGTACCTGTTTTGAAAAGTGGTCGATGACCATGAGGATAGTGTTCATGCACCTGGAAATGGGTTGTTCCACAATGAAGTCCATTGACAAATGGTTCCAGGGACGATCTGGGATGGGAAGGGGGTGTAAGAGTCCTGGGGTTTTGCTGCGAGGGACCTTGTTCCGAGCACTTGTGGTGCATGCCTTGACAAACTCCCTCACATCTGCTTGAATGTTGGGCCACCAGAACGTCCGTGAGATAAGATCAGAAGTTCTTCTAGAACCAGGATGACCGGCAGTCTTTGAAGTGTGACCCCACTCCAAAATCCTTCTGAGAAAGGGTGGTGCGGCAAAGAGACAACCGCCTGGAACCTCCAGGCCCTCGGGGATGTTGGTCTGATCTCAAAGAATGTCGTCTAGTATGTTGAACGAGTTGGCGGATATGATGAGCTTAGAGGGGAGAATGGTCTCTGATCTGGCTTTGATTCTGTCCTCGACTAGAAATTGACGGGAAAGAGCATCAGCCTTAAGATTCTTGGAACTGGGTATAAAAGAGATGATATAGTTGAAACGTGAAAAGAAAAAAGACCAGCGAGCCTGACGGGCACCCAGGCGTTGAGCGCTCTCCAGATACATGAGGTTTTTATGATCCGTCAAAATGGTGATTGGACTCTCCGTACCCTCTAATAGATGTCTACATTCCTCCAAGGTGAGTTTATAGCTAGTAGCTTTCTGTTGCCCACATCATAGTTCTGTTGTGCAGAAGAATTTTTTTTTTAAAAGAAAGCACAAGGGTGCAACTTGGCTGAAGGAGACTTTCTTTGGGATAGGATGGCACTGGCTCCAATGTCAGAAGCATCCACCTCTAGGGTGAAAGGGAGTTTAGGATTGGGGTGAATCAGGATCGGAGCAGAGCTAAAGGCTTTCTTCAAGATGTTGAAGGCCAGGATTGCTTCAGGGGGCCAAGACACGACGTCGGCTCCTATCTTGGTAAGTAGAAAATGAATGGTCACTACTCCCTTGTACCGACACAAGCTTGGTAGATTAAAAAATAAATTTTATTACAAAAAAAGACTGGACATCATAGATAAGACCACTCTGACGCGTTTCATCCCGACATGGGACTTTATCAAAATCATGTCGGGATGAAACGCATCAGAGTGGTCTTATCTATGATGTCCAGTCTTTTTTTGTAATAAAATTTATTTTTTAATCTACCAAGCTTGTGTCGGTACAAGGGAGTAGTGACCATTCATTTTTTCTACTTAATTCCCTACTTTGGAATGGAGCACACAGAGGTCTCATACTATTATCAGGTGTGACCATCACCATTCAGCAGAGGCGGTATCCAGACGACCTACGCGCCGGAGCGCACTGCATGCTGGATCCCCAGTCAGAGCACAGATGTTTGCTCTCTGAACGCGGCCCCTAGACGAACTACGTGCCCGAGTGCACTGTATACTGGGTCCCCAGCTAAGCACAGTTGTTTGTTCCTGTGATGCAGCCCCTACGTCATCTACATCGACGGGCTGTGGAGTTGGTGCGTGCACCAGTCAGCAGAGTGGTAGCGGCATCCGTTAGAACCTTGTGCATGTCATACAGGTTACGGGAGTCTCTTTCATCTACACAGCTTTGCTGTTGGGGTGGCAGGGTTACTGGTTGGTTAAGGGCACCATTTTGGGACACTTATTGAGCTTACAGGTGGTGTGTCTGCGGTCAGATCACCATGTACCTCTAGTTCCTATCTGCTATTTAGCCCCCGACTGGTTTATTTATTTATACCATGAAGCCACCCCTTATCTTACAACCTTATCGTTATTATTTTATACCTGCATTGATGCCTCTTCCCTTGTTATCTGGACAGTGACTGTATATTTGCCTATATACCTCTACGTGATTGTTTAGCATTGGAATATTGGAGGTCATTCTCCACCTTTTTCCTATCTTGGTAAGAGCCATAATAGGGGCAATAATGGAAGAAAATTTGTGGATAAATCTTCTATAGTAATTGGCAAAGCCCAGAAATCTCGGCATGCCCTTGAGAGAATTAGGAAGGGGCCACTCCATGACAGCTTTCAGTTTGGAGGGGTCCATGGAAAAACCAGAATCGGAGATAATGTATCCAAAGAAGGTATTGCAGGTATGGGAAATGAATCCCTGTAGGTGCTACAAATGTCTCTGCAATATATGGCTATCAAGTGAGCACTCAATGACTATATACTGCATATGACATAAGGCATTGGATAAGGCATTGGTTGAGGAACCCACGACATTCTATGGGATCTCCGGAATACCGGTTGGGAGTGGGAAGTCGTGGTTCAGAAGACAAGGAGTTAACCTGTTGAACATGAGCTGGAGGGTCTGAAGGTCCTTCCGTAGGGAGTCCATATGACGGTCAGACTGCTCTAGGTACTTCTCAAGTTTGAGGAACATAGCGGCATGAGATGCCACCATCACTCCTACCTCAGCGGGGTCTATGCTTGTGGGGCTGAGCATATTGTTATGCCGTGCTCACTACAGACTAGACGAGACCATGTACTGAGATGGGAATGGGCAAACACCAGCCACAGACACAGGGGTCGCGTCCAGAATGTAGAGTGGTCTTGGATGCCAGGTTGGGGTAGGAGAGATCAGAGTTGTCATATACTTGCCGAGGTCAGTGCAGGAGAGGTCCGGATCGTAGATGGAGGTAAGCCAAGATCAGGGTAGGAGAGTGACGGATGGTCGAGGAAAGCCGAGATCAGTAGTCCAGAGAAGCGGTAGTCCAAAGGCAAGCCGGATCAGTACACGGGAAATCACAAGGCAGGGCAAGGCAAGGCAACGCAGGGATCTAGCAGACTGGAGAGGTAAGCACAGGGAACAAGAACCTATGCCCACCAAAGAGCCAGTGGCACAGCTGAGCATATATATGCAGAAGGAAACAATCCCCCAGGGGGGTGGAGCAGAGGTGCGGCCTCCGCAGGGGCAGCGATAGGCTGGGAAGATGCTATGGCAGGTGAGGCTGTTTAAAAGCTGATTTTGCTTGACACGTCGTTTGGGAGCGTCGCGACCAGGAACCAATCCAATGCGCATGCGTGCCGCGTGGGTAGAGGGCGCCGCTCCAGCGTGGGAAGCCCTGCGCATGCACGAGGAGGTGCGTGTGAAAATGCGGGATTACGGGGGAGCAGCAACGGGTGCAGGAGCAGAGGGTGAGAGGCTGGGTGTGCATCGGCGTCTTGCGGGAGCGTGCAGAGGGCCGCGAGACTCCCAAGTCCTCACACTAAGTTAATGAATTTGCCTGTAAATGCATTTTTAATGCATGGGATTCATGACGGGGTTCTCTAGTGCTATTAAGGAAAAAGCATTTTTTTCTTGGTCCCTCTCTCGCCGCTGCCTCTTAAACTTCTTCCCAGCTTCATGTAAACTTTTTCTGGCGAGAGAATTTTGGTAGAAATTTACCATTGTAGAGCCGCGATTAGCCTTGAGAAGCTAATTGAGGCTTCTAGAATTGCACGAGTTTCAAATCCTGACGATAAATGGCTTATCACCGCTCACCTGGCAATGTGTATTGGGCAGCAGCAAAAAAGCGATTCATGCCTTTATTGAGGCGTTCTGAAAACAAGTAGGTATTTTGTCCGAAAAGGACTCGATACGTGGGTTATCGAGGATACTAGAATAGGCCCATATGTAATTTCTAGACTCTGTGCTGTATAAGTCAATTATTAGCAAAATTATGCTTACATACATTGTCTTGTCTGTTGAATGTGTTGCTGATGCAGATGCTGACTGTCTTTTTTTGCATACAACATAGAGTCTATGTAATTGGAGGGTGGCTGCCAGATGACAATTGTCAATTCTGACAGAGATATTAGGTACAGGTGTAGCATTGCCTGCCTAGCACAGCACAAATTTCACTTAAGGTACTGGTTTGTTTGGGCAGTACTACTAGATGTTCAACATTCAAATAGGACTAATAAATGATGCCAAAATGGCTTGTTTTGGCAATGAGATAATGATGTGGTTGATGGTATGGTGGTTTGTGAGTCATTTTATAACAGAGGTTAAGATCACGTAAGTAACGGCAAGCAAGCCAAGGAGACCATTAATCTTGAATTGTGTGGTTTCAACAGTTTGTCAGCCATGGTACAGTAATTCAAACTCCAATAGCGTTTATTAAAACCAGGTGGTAATTAAACGCTCTGACCCTTCTCGGCCTTAAACAGGGATTACCCAAATGTCCCATAGCAGGTCAGATTTTAAATTGATGCAAATTTTCACACACATAGAAACCTATTAAGAATAATATTAATATCCATTTTCTCAAAAATGTGATGATCCAAAAAAAATGTATGTCCTGGGTTCTGCACCTTTATTTATACTCCTACTTGGCTCCTACTCATCATTTGAAGCTCACAGGTTACGGTTTTAGTTGGAATAACTAAACCGTTGAACGAAATGAGTAACAGAAAAACAATTCTAAAAAGCTGCCCTTTTTGATTTTGATCCATGGACCAAAGGAACAGGACCATCCGACATTGATCCAAATCCACAAAAAAATATCAACCATCTCTACTCCACATACAAACTTAAAATGGCTTTTAAATGCTTTAGTAGCTTGCAAATTTCTCAGATTTCCAGTCAACGTTTCTAATCAGTGGCATAAAGAATTACTAAAAAATAATGAAAGTTTTTTTTTAATCATTTCATTTTGTAAACTACATATGGTATATTTGTAATAATGAGTCCATTGTCAAAGTCTTACTCAGCAAGTGAGAGTTCTACAAAATAAGCAATTAAAGATATACATTGCAGGCCAATGTTTACTAAGCAGTCTTTTACATTAAGACAGGTTCCAAGGCTGGAAGTCACTTTACAGCCCACTCAGGTCAATGGACTGTAAGAAGACTTCCTGTGGTACTGCTGCGGCACAGTTTATTCGAGCATTTGCCCGTTCTGTGCCGCAGCAGTAGCCTGGCGCGCGCCCGAGTGTGACGGGCGCGCGCCGAAGCAGCGGAAGAGCGCCCTCCGATCGGGGCGCTCTCCCTACCGCTGCCGGGTCCGCCGGGTCCCCCGGAACCCCCTGCCGCTGTCCCGCGATCGCGGGACACCAGGGCTCCCTCGGGGAGCCCTGGACACGCGTGCAGGGGGCGCAGGCTCCCGAAGACGCGTGACCGCGCGTCTATGACGCGCGGCACGCCGAGGGGCGGCCACTAGCAAGCCGGGAAATCTCCCGGCTTGCGGATCTGGCCGCACTGCGATAAAGTGTGTCGCCAGTGTATAAGGGGCTTTATGGCAGAAGACTGCTTCGTAAATTTGAAAAAATATGTTTACAGGTACAGTAGAAACAATATAGTTCTTGTTTCATAATGCATCACCTTCTGCTTGAGGAACTGTAGTCACCTGCTGTATATCTACAGGTCAAATCTCACTGTATATAGTACTTGTATATAGTTGTTTTCGGGAAGGAATCAATACTGATCTGGGGTACATTGCAAGCAACATAGTTGCGTATACTGCCTAAGCCTCTTGGCCCAATGTACATATTTTGGTCCATATTGTTATCATGACTGTAAGCGTTTTCATTGATGGGAAGGGCTATGTGATAAGAGTGAACTGAGATTAGGTACATTATCGAGTCCCCAATTATGTTCCTATATAATTTGTGCAGCACAAAACTATAAAAAAAAGAGCATAGGGTTTTAATGCATTAATAACGAGTGTATTTATCAAAAGGCAGCAGAACAATAGGCTTTATAGAATATTACTAACACTTTAACAGTAGTTGGTGATGCAAAATTATCAGGTTTATTATAAAATTCATCAAATCTACAGATATGCTTATTTTTTTTACATTTAGCAGTTTGAAGCAATCTGCTGAAGCATTAGCAGAAGATGTTTTGTTACCCATTTTTACTAATTTAGTTCAAATTGCAAACAATTGGGCAGAAAGGTTTCATTCTTCATTTACCTATTTGTAATTTCGGTGATGCATGCTTTTAGTATTATTCTTAGAGGAGCTAGATACATCCAACATTTAATCTTTTAATATTAAATCATTCTGCTATTGTTAAAACCTTTTCAATGTTTAAACAAAGTTCTTGCTTTCAGCTGGCTCAACAATACTGTGCTGTCCATAAAGAAATCAAAAAGAGCCATATCTTAAAGATGGTATCTTTCTGACAGCCTTGCCTCCCTCTACTGATTCGTAATGAAAGCTGGCCAACACCTGACAATTGAACTTCAGATAAATATTTCAAATGTATCATGCAAGAATTTCACCAATCAATCCCTATCTCCAGGAAACTACTGGAGTGAGACAGAATGCCATTTTGAATCGGTTCAGCAAAGCAGAACATAGCTTCATATTTTAATATTTTGAGCTACATAGAAAAAAATAAAAATAAGTAGCATTTTGAGTCATACATGTAGTTTAAAAAATAATTATAGTTTTGTTACATTTGTATGGCTAATTATATTTCCCTCTGCATAATATATTAGATAATTAATCAGTAGTATGTGTATGTGTTTGTTGTTTTGACTTTACTTTTGATTTACTTTGCATTTTAGATGATTTATTTATATACTCATTTATTCCTTCTTTCATTACTTAACTCTTCAAAGTCTGTTCCTTATTAGCCATCAATGTCTACATTAACTGAGGAATGCTAAACTCAATAAACACTAATGGCTCCATCATTTGATAGTGGTGCAGCGTGCATTACATGATAACACTCCTAGGTCTAGATCAACAGTGGTCCGTTAAATCAGTACTAATAATGGGACTATAATTATATTATAATTACTCTCTATAAATAACATAGGGAGAAACTTTGGTGCTTTTTTATCACACCCGAGGGGCCTGAGAGATATGCAATATATATTTAGCTAGCTGATATACCCATCGTTGCTCGGGATTACATTTTGGGGGGCGGGCGAGAGGGTTGGGCTTTGGGATTTGGGCTTTGGGTCGTCCCCCCCTGACAGCTAGGCGGTGGTGGCTCACTTTTTTGGTTGTAATCCCCCCCCCTCAGAGCTCAGCGGCGGTTGCTTACTGCAGTGGCGGGAGGGTAGTGATTCCCCCCCCCTTCAGAGCTATCCCGTTGGTGGCTCACTGGGGGGAGGGAGGGTTGTGCGGCGGCTCACTGCGGGTGCAGGCGGGTTAGTGATGGGGGCGTTGGTGTGCTGCAGGTGCGGGTGGTTATCTCTGCGGTGGCTGACTTTGGGTGTGGTGTGTGACGGGGGTGTGTGGCAGCTGCTGACTTACTGTGGGGCAGGCTGTCCACTGCGGTGGCGGGTGGGAGCAGGGATACCAACAGAAATCATGGGTGGGTGGGTGTGCGGGTTACTGAATGGGTGGGTTACTGAATGGGTTTTTTGGGTGTGTGACTGAATTGTGTGACTGAATGGGTTGTGTGACTGAATGGGTGGGTGGGTGACTGAATGGGTGGGTGGCTGGGTGGGTTACTGAATGGGTGGGTGGCTGGGTGGGTTACTGAATGGGTGGGTGGCTGGGTGGGTTACTGAATGGGTGGGTGGCTGGGTGGGTTACTGAATGGATGGGTGGCTGGGTGGGTTACTGAATGAGTGGGTGGCTGGGTGGGTTGCTGAATGGGTGGGTGGCTGCATGGGTTACTGAATGGGTGGGTTGGTGAATGGGTGGGTTACTGAATGGGTGGGTGGGTGGGTGACTGAATGGGTGGGTGGGTTACTGGGTGGTTGAGTGGGTGAATGGGTGGGATTGGTTACAGAGTGGGTGGGTGGGAGACGTTGGGTTACAGTGACTGGGTGTGTTGAGTGACTGGGTGGGGTGGGTGACTTACCTTGACCCCCTGGCTGGGGCGGGAGGATGGCTCGGGTTACTGAATTTGACTGAATGGATTTACTGGATGGGTGGGTTACTGAATGGGTGGGTGACTTGTGTGAGTGAATGGGTGGGCAGGTGAGTGAATGGGTGGGTGACTGAATGGGTGGGTTACTGAATGGGTGGGTGGGAGACGGTGGGTGACAGTGAATGGGTGGGTTGCTGGGTGGCTAACTGAATGGGTGGGTGGCTGGGTGAGTTACTGAATGGGAGGGTGGCTGGGTGGGTTACTAAATGGGTAGTTTACTGAGGTTGGCGGCTGAGGGTGAGAGTGGCAGACTGGGTGAGGAGGCGCGGGCTAAGTGAGGAGGCCTCCTTCCCTCGTTGGGGGCAAGAGTGGTGGGCTGGGCGAGGAGGCGCGTGCTGAGGGTGAGGAGACATGCTCCGTGCATCCCCTCCATTCCTCATTGGGAGCGGGAGGTGGGAGGGAGGCTGGGGGGGGGGGGCTGGGAGGTTGTTGGCTTGGTGCAAGAGTGGCAGGCTGGGTGAGGATGCACGGGCTGGAGGACTAGGTGCGCACCGCACTTCTCCGTTCCTCATTGGGAGCGGGAGTTTGGCGGCTGGTGACAGGAGTAAGTGGGTTAAAGCGCACTGGCCAATGAGAGCCGTGGGGGGGGGGTGGGACACACGAGGGAGCAGACACACCGGTCAATGAGAGCCATGGGAGGGCGGGGCACATGTGGGGGGCAGACACACCGGCCAATGAGAGCCATGGGAGGGCGGGCGGGCGGTCGGACCGACGGACAAATCAAATGGTCTACTGACACTCACAACCAAGATACTCAGTTTTATATATATAGATTGACTCACATCCCACATTTCCTTAAACGTTTTCCATTAAATATATATTGAGTTGACAAGTCTAAGGATTCTTGTGTGGTTACTTATGTCAGGCCCACAGGATTAGAAACCACAACCTTTGTTATTCTGGGCAAAAGCTAGAGACAGGTGAACTGGTTCAAATACTTTCCCCGGATTTTTCCAAGTTTTATCATTCAAAATCTGAGCCACGCAGTGAAATCCGATGTCGGATTATACCAATTTTAATCCAAGCCGATTATTTAAAACCCATCCATACAGTTCGCTTTCTCATATTTTTAATAATGCAATTTAATGTTTAATGTACACTGGCGACACACTTTATTCGAGCTCGGCTAGTCCCATGAATTCGGGTATACTCGGTTGTATTGAGGTTTGTGACTGTTTTCTGCCCGAGTGCATTGCGTTATTTTCCAGGCAGGGATTGAAGCATTTTATTCCCACTGGCTGCAATACTGCACAGTATATATATATATATATACTGCATTACAATTCATGAATTTATGCCATCTGGTAGACACGCGAAGCATTGCAGCCTATTAAATCCTAATCATTATCATTTAACAGATCAGCCGCCCGTCAGCCAGGCATGAACCATGGCTGGGAAGGCAAACGCAACGGGGCTTGTCAGAGGTGAGGAGCGGCGCATTCCAGGTATCTGCCAGGTACATACTGGGTATTTGCTCGAATAAAGTGTGTCGCAGCAGTAAATCCATCCTGATGAAAGTGTTTATTTTTTTTTATTTTTTTAACTTTCTTTTATTGGTTTTTCAAAAATATTGCATACAAGTATCCCATTGGTACCATAAAGTATACTGTGGGACAGACAAAACCTATACGAACATGGGAAAGGGTAGACAGGAGAGAATTGGGGTAGGAGGAAGGGAGGGAATGACGGGGGTGGAGGTTAGGTTAGAGGAGGTAACTCCATTATTGTTCTTCTCTGGTCCTAGACTGCTACTTCGGGCTCAGATCTATCTGTGTCTGTGAGGCACCCGGCATTGAGGTAGGGGGGCGCTCGTTCTCCTTCGGTTTTCCCGAGGCTCTGTGTTAGTGTCGTCCCTCTATAGTTCCTCCCTCGTTTTCTGTCCGCCCTTGAAGAAGAACCCACCTGATTTTATTAAAGCCAGACGGAGGCATTTCTCATCCCCGGGATATCAGTCTGAGCCAACCAGGGCAACCAGACTTTTTGGAAATTTGGGCCAGTGTCGTTGACCAAACTTGTCAACTTTTCCATCTGGCAAACAAACCAAATTCTGTTCCGAATTTTATCTATTGATGGAATTGCATTCTGATTCCACAGTGCTGCGGTCTCGCACCTCATCGCCGTAGCAAAATGTGCAATTAATTTGTTTCCTGATCTAGACACCTCATTCGTGGGCTTACCTAACAGAAACACTCATGGGTCTAGTTGAATTTTGCAGCCCAAAAAGATCCTCTGTAGCCAATCTCTGATTTGCGTCCAGACGGGTATGAGTCGTGGACAGGACCACAGCATGTGCACCAGATCTCCCTGTTCCCTGCACTGCCTGGGACAGAGGGGGGAATCTCCCGCTATGAATTTTGCCAGTCTAACTGGGGTGAGATACCACCTCATTAATACCTTATATGAGTTCTCCTTCAATGTCGTACAAATCGAGCTACTGGCCGTAGCTTTAAAGATCGCTGTCCAGTCTTCGTCTTCTAAAGGTCCTGTCAGGTCTGTCTCCCATTGTGTCATGAACCTGGTTTTATGTGAGCTGTCGATGTCCGACCTAACCACTTCCCTGTATAAAGCAGAGATGAGTCCCCGTGTGTCGGTTCCCCGATCACAGAGCTTCTCAAAATTAGTTAGCGGTGGTCTATTTAGGTGTTTGGTATAAAATGCCAGGACCTGGAGGTATCTCAGGAATTCTGTGTTGGGGAGGTCCGTTTCTGACTGTAATAGCTCAAATGGTTTGATTGTGTCTCGCCCCTCCAGGTCCTTTAGCGTTCTAAGCACCAAATTTTGCCAACGTGTGAAGTTCTTACCAACTAGTCCTGGAGCAAAATCTGGATTTCCATATAGGGGAGTCATTAGAGTATGTTTTGAGGTTAATGAGTGATTATTTTTAGCCGCTTCCCAGACCGATAGGGAGTTAAGCACCGAGGTCAGCGGATCCTTTAAGTCTTTTAATCTAGATTTAGGGTACCAAATTAAATCCTTGAGCTCTAGCGGAGCGCACACCTCTTTCTCCAGTGCCACCCATCGCCTCAGCTCCGGATCGCCATGCCACTGAGTAATTTGGCATAATTGTGCCGCTTTATAATATGCCATCAAGCTCGGCACTGCCAGACCCCCAGTTTCCCTAGGTCTTTGCATAATTGACATTTTTACCCGCGGTGTTTTGTTTTTCCAAATGAATTTCGTTACTACATTCTGCAATTCTTTGATCTCTGATCGCACCACGGGTATCGGAAGAGTTTGGAACAGATACAGTAACCGGGGGAGAAGGTTCATTTTCACACAATAGATTCTGCCAATCCAGAATATTTCGTAGGCAGACCATTCCTACAGTTCTTTTGTGAGGGCTCTTAGTAGCCTTGGATAGTTCGCCTGATATAGAGTGGAGCTCTGTTTGGTAAGATATATCCCTAAGTATTTTATAGCTTTAGGCTGCCATTTAAACTGAAAATTAATTTCTATTAATTTCTCTGTTTCTTTTCGGATATTTAGATTTAGCGCCTCCGATTTAGATTGATTTATCTTAAAACCGGAGATTCTGTTAAATTTTTCCAGGAGAGAAAACAGATTGGATAGCGAGGTAAGCGGCTTTGTCAATGACAAGATGATGTCGTCCGCATATAGAGCGACTTTATGCTCTTGAGAGTAGGTTTGAACTCCCGCTATGTCAGGGTTGCGACGCATGTGAGCCGCTAGCTCCCACAATAAGACGAACAACAAGGGCGAAAGTGGGCAGCCCTGTCTGGTCCCGCTTTTGATTTTAAACAACTCTGACGGGAAGCCCTGGTGAACCACCTTGGCGGTCGGTGTTGTGTATAATGATTTTATTGCCCCCAGAATTTTGCCCCCAAACCCGAATGCTCCAAGCGTGGACTCAATATATGGCCAGTCAATCCTGTCGAAGGCCTTTTCCGCGTCTAAGCTTAATACTATTCCTCAGATCCCGTTGGCATTAATGAAATTAATGATATCTATTATCCTTCTAGTATTGTCGGCCGCTTGTCTGTCTCTAATAAAGCCAACCTGGTCCGGGTGGATAAGCCTCGGCAGGATCGCACTCAATCTATTGGCCAGTAATTTGGAGTATATTTTAACGTCCGAATTGATTAAGGATATTGGCCTATATCTTTGACAATTTGTAGGATCTTTGTCCTTCTTATGGATTATGGATATCGACGCCTGGAGCATCTGGTCCGAGAAGGGTTCCCCCGCCAAGACTCCGTTGAATAACTTGAGCATGTGCGGTGCTAGAATCCCGATAATTTTTTTGTAATACAAATTAGAAAACCCATCCGGGCCCGGGGCTTTAGAGGGTTTTAAGTTCTTGACAACCTCTATCAGTTCCCCCAGAGTGAAATCAGTCTGGATTGCCTCGCGCTCCAGTCTGTTCAGCCTAGGTAGGGCTGCTTCCCTTAGAAATGTCTGTAGTAGTTTGTTTGTTTTTAGGTTGTGTGCCACCTTCTCCCCATTGTATAGCTGTTCATAATAAAGTCTAAACTCTTCCACTATGCGTTTGGGGTTGGAGGACATTTCCCCCGATTTGGTCCTAATTGCCTGTATATTATAACTTGGTTGCCTATTGCAAATCCTGTTAGCTAGCATAGTGTCCGGCTTGTTGGCTTTCTCAAAGAATTTCCTCTTGGTCCAGCTCAAGTCCCTCTTGGCCTGGGATGTGAGGAGGAGGTTAAGCTCTATCCTTACATCCTTCAGCTCCTTTAGAATGTCCCCTCTACCTGATCGGCTATGAAGTGTAGAGAGCTCATGTAACCTCTTATATAGTTGTGTCAATTTTGTTTCCCTCTGTTTTTTTCTTCTCGCCGCTAGACTAATCAGTATTCCATGCATTGTGGCCTTGTGAGCCTCCCACAGTGTGATGTGAGATTCCACCGTGCCCGTGTTTGTTATGAAAAATTGCCTAATCTCGTCTTTGACTGTCTGTTCCAGATCCGGGATCTTAATCAGGGACTCGTTCAATTTCCAGTTTGCTCCCAGACTAACCGGCCTAATTTGTGTGCATCTTAGCTCAATTGATGCATGGTCCGACCATGAAATGTCATGAATTAGGGTGTCGGAGATTTGTGGGACCATTCTGCTCGACACAAAGAAGTGGTCTAGCCTGCTATAACTGTCATGTGGGTGTGAGTAGAATGTATAGGTACGCTCACCCGGGTGCTGTTCCCGCCATATGTCCACCAGACATCCTCATCTCAGCCCATCTAGTAGTGCTGTAGCTCCTGTTTGTCTCTCCTTCTCCTGTCTCGGGGATCTGTCTATACGGGGGTCCAGGATCTTATTAAAGTCTCCCGCTATTATTATATTTCCGGCTGCCCAGCGCTGAACCTTAAGAAAGAACTCTGCAAAGAACTGGGGATCTTTTTCACATGGGGCATAGACGCATGCCATGGTTACTCTGAATTGCTGCAATAGTCCCACCAGTATGATATATCTACCTTCTGGATCTCGTTTTATTTTTTCTACTTCAAACGGGACTCTGTTGTGGAGTAGTATAGCAACCCCTTTTTTCTTTTCTTTGGCTGAAGCGAGATAAAACCTCCTAAAATGTTTGTCTATGAACCCTGGGTTTTTGTTGGAACTATAATGTGTCTCTTGAAGGAAGAGAAAGTCTGTTTTTCTACGTTTGAATTCTGCAAAGGCGATTCTACGTTTCTGTGGGGAATTAAATCCCTTGACATTTTGTGATATGAACGTCAGTGCCATGTATGTATATATGTGAGTCTTTGTGAGTGTAGTGCGTTCGCCTCCTACCTGTGCCTTGGGTTCTCTGCAGGTGCCAGTAGTGGTTTTGATGGTCCCGTGATGCCGTAGTACCTCCTCTTGGGAAACCTGAGGGTGGGGAAGGAAAACACATAGGGGAGTGACAGGGAACATATAGCCTTGTATCATGTACAAAGAAAACCATATTGGTCCTAACTGACCTATGGTTTAATACCTGGGAATATCGCCCATGCACTGGATTCTCCCTCCCTCCTTTCCAGGCTCGTGAGGCATGTTCCGGCCCATGAATTCCCAGGTCTTTGACTGGACTGTGGTTTAAGACCGCAGCCCAGCCCCAAGGGTGCATGCCAACAGGCGGGGACAAGGGCATTCACCTGCCCCCCCCTCCGGCAGAGCAGACGTTATATTTTCATAACTGTTGATGAGATCTATTTCCTAACACTCAACTATGTTTTGTACTGATTGTACTATAACTTCAATTAACACTAAACTCTATCTACTAGAATCTAAAATTGGCTACCCTAACTTATGTAGCTAGGTTAACTGAACCCCTCTCCCCAGCGGGGGAATTCGCGCACCCCACCGGGGAGCCCCCCCACCATGTTACGGTCTTCTGATCCCAGCCCCGTCCCCACAGTCCCAGCCCGGTCTCTCTCCAGAGCTTCAGGCGCTGCCTCTGGCGTCACTTCCTGTCCGACAGGACTCTGCAAGGAACCGTCCCCTGACGACATCGGGGTCGAGAGCGCATATCCGCCTGTGAGCAGCCGAGGAAGCAGGCGTGTCCTGAGGGCGGAGCTGACTGGAGCTCCTCGATTTCGCGCCGAAACAGCGTCCGCCATTCTCTTTCAGCGCGTCTTCTCCAGCTTGTCCCGCGGATCGTGGCAGGAAGCCATTTTGGTGAGTGATGGATTTCTTCATTTTCGGCCGTCTCTTTGTTTTCCACTGGAGCTTAATCGTCTGGGCTCGGACCACGGGGAGGAGAGGGGGGGGCCCGGGGGCAGTCCAACACAGGGCAACAATCAATAAGGGGAACAGTCTCAACATTCTTTGCAGAAAAAGCAACAATAACAGCTAGTTCTGGGTGAACTAGTAAGCGAGTTGTTCAGTCCTCAGGCAGGTCTCGAGGGTCCTGTCTTGTCTTTGCGTTGCGCAGCCCACTCTTTCCCATTCTGTATGCCGGGGCAGGCGCCCCCCAGGGGTCTCAGATCGTTGGAGCGTATTGGATATGCCCAGCTTTTTCAAAAACTCCGGGCCTTCCGCCAGGTGTTTAAGTATGTGAGACCAGCCATTTTGCACCACTATCAGAGCGAATGGGAAGGCCCACCTATACCTTATGTCCTTGTCCCGCAATATTCTGGTAACAGGTTGGAGGGCCTGTCGTCTTGTCAGCGTGATCGGGGAAATGTCCTGGTATATGGCCATCTCAATTCCCTCAAACGTCACCGTTGGGGTAGCCCTGGTAATTTTGCAGATCTCTGCTTTGGTGGTGAAATGGTGCAGGTGCAGAATTACGTCCCTGGGGGGGTTGTTCGGTAATGGATGGGCCCTTAACGCGCGGTGACACCGGTCCATGACCAGCTCTGCCTCCGTCTTCCCCGGCATAATGGAAGTCATCCATCTGCTTAGCATCTATTTGGGGTCTTGGACCTCCTCGGGGATCCCCCGGACCCTCAGATTATTCCTTCTGTCACAATTTTCACTGTCCTCGTGGTGTTCCTCTAGCTCTGCCACCTTCTGCTCTAGAGTGGTAACCCTGGTGTCGGTCTCCCTCTGGCACTTGGTAGTCTCCTCCATTTTCTCCTCAAGATCATTAGTGCGGGTCCCAATGCTGAGAATGTCTCTCTGCAGGTGCTCTACCTCCCCCCAAATAAATGTTTTGAGGTCAGAGAGGAGCTGTGCTATCTCTCTCTTAAGCGCGCCTGTCGGCTCCTCCATTGCATCTCTAGCTCCGGTGCGGTGTCTGAGTCTGACGCCGCCATGCTGTCTGTTTCCCTGGTCTTTTTTGCCCCCACGAAGTAGGTACGCACATCCACCTGCTGCTTCGACTTTTTTCGGGTAGCCGCCATTCTCTTTGGTGCTGTATGTTTAGTTATTGTGGGTGCCGTGTCTTTTTTGTGTGTGTGTGTTGAGTTTTAGTATTATTTTTTATTTATTTGCTGCCGGCGGGAAGCGGAGCACTTAGTTCAAGCCGCCATCTCCGATCCCGTTGCGCATGCGCCTCGAAAATGTTTATTTCTAATATGATGTTGGATTTAAAAAAAAATTGATGCAGATTAATCCACTATATTGCTTGAAAAAAGCCGCCGGTGGATTAATCCATTATTAAGAATTCCAGTCAGAGCTATATAATGCCACTCCAACTTTTATCAGCACACCAATATTTGTGAGGGGAAACGCAGGAAGAGGGTGAGAGAGACAGGGTGTCAGGGTCTCCTAGACCTCCTGCCTAGCCATAGTTCTTCTTTGTCCACTGGGTGTGCTGCTGTCTTCTGTTTCCTCTGGGCTCCTCTGTCTGTCTGTCTTCTTGTTGCTCCTGTCTCTGTCCTTTATAGCTTCTGCTTCCTGGTTGGTTCAATTGCCTTTGCTTCAAGTCAGACTCCTATGCACATGCCTGTCTTTGATTCCTGATCTGTTCCTGTACCTGTACCTGTATTTGTAGTGTGTTCACAGTAAAGGCCCTTGCTAGTAATCTGGCTTGTCCCTGTTTGTTCCTTGCTCCCCGGTCTTAGTCCCTGCTCCCCGGTCTCAGTCCCTGCTCCCCATTCTCAGTCCCTGCTCCCGGACCTGTCCTGCCCCGCCTGTCCTGTTCCAGTCTCCTCGTTGCCGACCTCTGCTTATTACCTGACTTCGCTACCTGCCGCCTGCCTCGGACCCCTGCTTGTTACCTGACTTCGCTACCTGCCGCCTGCCTTGGTACCCTGCTTGTGACCCCTACTTCGCTTCCTGCTGTTCCGGCCACCGAGATCCTACCCGCCACAGGAGTCTCCCGTGACACAGGGATGGAGGGGGAGAGAGAGACACACACACACTCACACAATAAATCCTTAATTTAGTTTGTTAAAAGATAATGTAGAAAATTCAGCGCTCGTGTTGCAGATATGTAGTATGTTGGAGACGTAAATCCCCTTGCAGCATGTGTGTGGAGCGTCTCCCCAGTGAGCTCCTAAAACAGGGTGACCCCCAGAAGGGGGGCACATTGGAAGAAAAAGAAAAAAATGCACACAATGCGCACCAGAGATTAAAAATAGTAAGATATTTATTAATAAATAAAAAGTAACCGAGGGGATCCAACCCCACCTCAGTACATATGCGTCACGGATCTAGGTTCGGTTACAATGAACACAAACCATGTAGTTAATCAATACTGACTAATTAAACTAAATCCACCAACCGCATAACACACGATATAAAATAATAAAAAAGAGACAGTGTTCAGTAAACAGGATAAATGAATCCGGAGTATGACTAAAATATAGTTAAACAGCTGCCTGAGGCTGACAGGGGGAGACGGAGACTTACACTAAAGCCCAGAGCGGGTGCCGCGGCAGACGTATGGGAATCCGGACCATGCCACCGCAGAGATCTAACCACCGCCGTAGCTTCCTGCAAACGCCATCTCAGCCTGTCAGAATACGCGCAGAGTGACCTGTCATGACCTCTACGCTTTTCGGACTACGAAGCCTGTATAACTGACGTACCCCTGTACAAACATAGAGGTGATACAAAGTAAACAAGTGCTTATAAAGTCCCCTATAAAAAGGTGGACAGTTACCTGATGATTATCAAGAATAAGGTAAGTAGGTCCAAATAATAGATAGTTATCAAAGAATCTGATATGTGCCTCCTGGGATTTTTATTGTCCATCCACTAGGTAGTAGAATATAGGATGTTAATCAGACTAAGGCTACGGCCACGCTGTCGCTGAGCTCACTCATGCAAGAGAGCGGCAACATCACCAGCTCTTCAAGCATGAGCGATCGGCTGTCCTGCAATAATTTTAGAGCAGGAGCAGGAAGGGGGCGTGGCTATTAATGGAGGGGGCGCGACATTGGCTGGATTGGGGCTGTGTCTGTGGGTGTGTCTCTTTGTGTGTGTCTTTGTCCCTCCATTTTCTCCCCTTCCCTTCTCCATTTCTCCCTTCCCCTTTCTATCACTCCCTTCCTCTCTCTCCATCTACCCCTCTCCCTCTACCCCTCCCCCTCTACCCCTCTCCCTCTACCCTCTCCCTTTCTCTCTCTCTCTCTCCCTTCCACCTCTCCCCCCTTCCATCTCTCCCCCTCTATGCCCCCTTTCACCTCCCCCCCCCTTCCACCTCTCTCCGCTCAGCCTACACTGCCTCTCTCTCCCCATTGGGCAGATCATGGGTAAATAAAATGGTTTTTATTTACGCTGCCTGGCTAATGTTGTGTTTTATAATGGGCAAATAATCTATTATCCATATCTGGATAGTATTTATTTTGCACATTACTGTACTGTATGTGTTTGGTGGGGGGAGGTGTATTTATTGAAATGTAGGCCTTTTTTTTTTTCAAATACAGGAAGGGTACAGTAATAACCGAAGACCCACGGACGCCCAAAGGGACCGCCAGAGGACCCCCGGACACCCACGGGGACAACCTGATGACCCCTGGACATATGCAGGCACCACCAAGGGACCCTGTTGGTTTCCACAGACACCCACGGGGACCACCTGAATGCCCATGGAGCCTAGCGTGACCACCTTAGGACCCCAGACACCCATGTAAACCGCCTTGAGTGCCCTGTGGGGCCCATGGACACCCGCGGAGACAACCTGGGGACCCCCGCCAGTTTGTGGTATTAATCATGTGTCTAAAAAATAAATAATGGTTTTATGTGGGGGAACATGGGGTGGGTGGGTTGTGTATTGTTGTTTATTAAATATTGAAATGGTTTTTGGTGGCCTAGGAGGTGGCTAGTACGGCTGCTGTTTGTTTAATTTTTGTATTGAGTGTAGCATAGTGGGTGAAAGGGTTATTAGCCCCAAGGATGTGTGTTTAGGCCTACCGGGTGGGTAGAGGGAGGAGTTAACCTCTTCATTACCTTAGCAGTATAAACCGCTAAGGTAATGAAGGGGTTAAGTCTACCTGTAAGCCCCCCGTAAGGCCTAAACACCCACCAGGGGCCAAATACTAACTTCACCCACCCCCACTACTCACAATAAGCATGGCACTGGTGTTTAACCCCTTCATTGCCTTAGCGGTTAGCCGCTAAGTTAATGAAGTTGACTGTAAATGCATTTTTCATGCATCTGATTCATGCTGGAGGTCTCTGTTGCTGATATTAATAGATATCATCTCCTGAGACCCCCGGCATCAATCCGATGCAGGAATAAAGCATTTTTTTCTTCTAAGTCCTGTCTCGCTGGTTCTAAGCAGGTTTCCAACACCCTCACGCCAACTTTTCCTGGTGTGATGATTTGGACTGAAATTCGCCATTCTAGAGCCGCGATAGGTGTCAATATCCTAATTGCTGCTACTAGAATTGCATGAGTTTATGAACCGCCCGAAAAGTGGGGAAAAGTGGTGAAAAGTGGCTTCTCGCCACTCACTGCGATTTTTTTAACAAATTTTTTTGGGGCGATTCAGTCTTTTATCGCCCACTTATACCCGCTTACAGAATCGGAGTAGGCATTTTGGGCGATCAGTGCTCGATAATTGGCTTATGAATGCTTAGTGCATAGACTCCTTGGTGTCTTCTTTTGACTGTTTTCTTGGAACTCTGTTATTGTCAGTGTCATCTTTGACTTCAGCTATTGCCTCATTATTAAACTCACCTGATTCTGTTTGTATCCTTACAGAGACTGTCGAGGCTTCCAGCACACAGGACCACCTGTTTCTTTGACAGATGTAAATGGCGCAGATGCATTCACACATGTTGCGTGCATTTTCAGGTCAGGCTAGTATTGGGGTTGGGGAGCAGAGCCCAGTTCTTGTCTGATGTGGAATCCAATGACAGGCTTTTAATACTGTATGTGTCCCTGGATATGATAGAAAAAATGGGAGATTGCTCCCATGTGTGTGCTCTAATATAAACAGATTGTGTGGATACAGTGATGGTGTAACAATAATAATAATGAGAACGGACATAAAATATATAGATCTTCCAAGAGTTGATGAAAGTATTGTGCAGATATAAATTGTTAATGAAGATTGAATACAAAGTAAGGTGCAGTTGGCAATGAGCAGTGAAAGTAATGACAATGTCCGTCAAGCATCCCCGCCTGAACCCATGTGAGTTAATCTGCCTCTCTGTAAAGAACACCAACAATGAAAGAACTACAAAGCTCTATGTGGTTCCAAACATGAACGGTATATACAGAGGCACGCTCACCTAGTCCCATGTGGCAAAGGGGTCGGATGAACAAGTTGCCACACTAATTGCTCCGCTGATGCCTGCATATTGTACTGCACTGCTTCCGTCTGTACTTTGCGTGTACTAACTGATCCGTGTGGTTGATTGAAGTGCTGGTTGGTTAAAGTGTGTGCAGTTAGAACCAGAAGCAGTTTGAACTAGGAAGCGATTGAACAGGGTATAGTATATTGAAGTACAGTTTACTGTTAGTACTTCTAAACTTCATAATTTCTAGAATGAGCAGGATTGAAAATGCCACTCAATGCACATCTTGCCACATGTATGTGCACTTGGAGCAGCTGTTCCAAGGAGCATACCGCTGTGAGAGGTGTGAGCGGGTGGTCTCTTTAGAATCAGAGATTGCTGATCTGAAGAGGCAACTTGCAATATTGAGGGACATTGGCAATCTTGAAAGGGAATTAGAGATCACTGAGCAGGCCCTTGCTTCGACTAGTGGTGCAGATGGTGGCGCTGTTAGTGAGGAGCAGGTAGGTAGCTTGGATGGTTGCCATTATTGAGGATCAGGTAGGTAGCTGGGTGACAGTTAGAAGGGGAAGCAGGGACAATAGGGAGAGGCAGGTTGTTTCTGAGCTGACACATCCCAATAGATTTGCCTTGTTGAGTGAAGATATTGGGAATGTTGGGGCAAAAATGGCAAGGCTGGGGGAGACTAATTCCTCTTGCAGCCAGGGGAATAGTTCCTCCAGCACAGAGGGGACTCAGGATGCTCAGATACAAAGAAAGATTGTGGTGGTAGGGGACTCCATTATTAGGAAGGTAGATAGGGCAATCTGTTGCCGTGACCGCATGAACCGAACAGTTTGTTGTCTCCCGGGTGCTCGGGTTCGGCACATTGCAGATCGGGTAGACAGATTGTTGGGGGGGGGGGGGGCTGGGATTGACCCGGCGGTCTTGGTACACATTGGCACCAATGACAAAGTTAGAGAAAGATGGAGGGTCCTAATAAAAAAATGATTACATGGATCTAGGCCAAAAGCTTAAGGCAAGGACCTCCAAGGTAGTATTTTCTGAAATACTACCAGTGCCATGTGCTACCGCAGGGAGACAGTCAGAGATCAAGGAGGTTAATGCATGGCTAAGAAAGTGGTGCAGGAAGGAGGGGTTTGGGTTTTTAGAGCACTGGGACTCCTTTTCTGAGAGGTGCCATCTGTATTCTAGAGACGGATTGCACCTCAATGAAGAGGGATCTTCTGTGCTAGGCGAGAGAATGCTAAAAATGTTGGAGGAGATTTTAAACTAGGCTGGAGGGGGGAGGGGAATGAAACAGCTAATAAACTAAATGGAATAGTGGAGGATACAAGGTGGTATGGAGGTAGAATTGGGGCAAGTGCGAGTTTGACAAGCAGTGAGACACCCATAGTAAATACAAATAATACTAGAAAACTTCTAAAGACTAAACCAAGTGGGCGCAGAAAGGAAGGAGCAGGTAAGATAATAGTACAGGCTGAAAAAAAAGTTAAATGCATGCTTGCTAATGCAAGAAGCCTGACAGATAAAATGGGGGAGCTTGAATTAATAGCTGCAAGGGAGCAGTATGATATCATAGGCATTACTGAAACATGGTGGGATGAAACTCATGACTGGACAGTTAATTTAGAGGGTTATTCCCTTTTTCGGAAGGATCGAACAAATAGAAGGGGAGATGGAGTATGTTTATATGTTAAACCGGATCTAAAACCTATTATAAGGGATGATGTCTATGAAGGGAATGATGAAAATGTAGAGACTTTGTGGATAGAAATTAGCAGTGGAGGTAAAAGTATTAAGAAAATGTTTGTGGGAATATGCTATAAACCACCAAATATCTGTGAGATTGAGGAAGCTAAAATACTTTTGCAAATAGGAAAGGCATCAAAACTGGGTCATGTTTGCATAAGGCTGGGAACCTGCTGCGGCCGGCGGGGCGTGCGGCCGCGCAGCCGCGAACCACCAGACCCTTGTCTGAGTGGTCCCTGCCCCCGCTGCCTCCATCCGACAGGGCTGACTACGTACTGTGACGCGTCAGCCGGCTGATGCTGCAAGAATCTTGTTAATTTCGGCGTTGACGCATCACATGGTACGCAAATCAGCCAATGGGGAGCAGGGGATGGAAGGAGCTAGGTGGGAGGCTCCTTGGGCGGGTAGCAGGGAAGGAGCTGCGTGTTATTAAAGTGTGTGAGTGTGTGTGTGTGTGTGTGTGTGTGTGTGTGTATGTGTATGTGTGTGTGTGAATTTATGTATGTGTGTGGGGGGTGGAAGGCACCACGATTGGAGCCCGCCCCCCTCCCTCCCACTCCCGCCCCCCTCCCTCTCCGGCTCCCGGCTCCCTACAGACCGCATATCGCGGTCTGTTTCTGTCAGTGCCCCGCCTGTCTGCAGTGCGGGCGCGCTGACTGAGGGAGCAGGGCCTTAGCCTAATGGAGGATTTTAATTATCCAGACATAGATTAGCGTTACAACAAAAGGAAACAGGTTTTTGGGGGTGCTTAAAGACAATTATATGACCCAAATTATTGAGGAACCAAACAGGAGAGGGGCAATACTGGATTTGATCATATCAAACAATGTAGAAGTAATAACAAATATTCAAGTCCTGGAACATTTGGGTAACAGTGATCATAACATGGTCTCATTTGAAATAAATTATCAAAAAATAGATTTCTTGGGTTCAACAAAGACCTTAAACTTTAGTAAGGCAGATTTTAATAAACTGAGGTCTAATCTAGTAGTAATACAATGGGATGATGTTTTTGCAGGGAAAAATTTAGAAGATAAATGGGCAGTCTTTAAAACATTGTTAGAAAAGCACACTTACACTGGCGACACACTTTATTCGAGCTTGGCTAGTCCCACGAATTCGGGTATACCCGGGTGTATTGAGGTTTGTGACTGTTTTCTGCCCGAGTGCATTGAGGTATTTTCCAGGCAGGGATTGAAGCATTTTATTCCCGCTGGCTGCAATACTGCACAGTATATATATATATATATACTGCATTACAATTCATGAATTTATGCCATCTGGTAGACACGCGAAGCATTGCAGCCTATTAAATCCTAATCATTATCATTTAACAGATCAGCCGCCTGTCAGCCAGGCATGAACCCAGGCTGGGAAGGCAAACGCAACGGGGCTTGTCAGAGGTGAGGAGCGGCGCATTCCAGGTATCTGCCAGGTACATACTGGGTATTTGCTCGAATAAAGTGTGTCGGTGCAGTATCAGTGTAAACCCTTGGGTAATAAGTATAAAAGAAATAAGTTAAAACCAATGTGGCTAAATAAACAGGTAGGGGAGGAAATGGACAAGAAGAGGAAGGCGTTTAGATTCTTTAAGTTAGAAGGGACCGAGACATCGTATCAGAATTATTATAAGGAATGTAACAAAAATTGCAAAAGGGCATTCAAATTAGCAAAAATGGATAATGAAAAAAGGATTGCAATAGAAAGTAACGTCAACCCTAATAAGTTCTTTAAGTACCTTAATAACAAATAAATGAGAAAAGAAAATATAGGACCCTTTCAGTGTGATATGGGTAGGCAGATTATTGGAGATAAGGAGAAAGCTGAGATATTAAACAAATTCTTCACCTCTGTGTTTACCAGGGAAGAATCAAGTTCAATAGTAGTGCCGCAGGAGGAAGCCACAGCCTCCATATTAATGAACAATTGGTTAACTGAGGAAGAAGTTCATAAGCGACTTGAAAAAATTAAAGTAAATAAGGCACCTGGCCCCGATGGCATACATCCAAGAGTTCTCAAGGAGTTAAGCTCAGTAATAGCCAAACCATTATATTTAATATTCAAGGACTCCATTTCCACAGGCTCAGTACCACAAGATTGGCGTAAAGCAGATGTAGTGCCTATATTTAAAAAGGGAGCTAGATCATAACCGGGAAATTACAGACCTGTAAGCCGGACTTCAATAGTAGGGAAACTACATGAAGGTTTAATACGGGATAATATTCAGGAATACCTAATGGAAAATAAAATTATTAGTAATTGTCAGCATGGATTTATGAAGGATAGATCTTGCCAAACTAACCTTATTTGTTTCTTTGAGGAGGAAAGTAGGAATTTAGACCAGGGTAATGCAGTTGATGTGGTCTACATAGATTTTGCAAAGGCTTTTGATACGGTTTCACACAAGAGGTTGGTGTACAAAATAAAACATATTGGACTCAGTAATAATATATGCACCTGGATTGAAAACTGGTTAAAGGACAGAAAACAGAGGGTTTTCATAAATGGAACTTTTTAAGGTTGGGCTAAAGTCGTTAGTGGAGTACCTCAGGGATCGGTACTGGGACCCCTGCTTTTTAACTTGTTTATTAATGACCTTGAGGTTGGGATCGAGAGCAAAGTCTCCATCTTTGCTGATGATACTAAATTGTGTAAGGTAATAGAATCAGAGCAGGATGTAATTTCTCTTCAGAAGGACTTGGAGAGACTGGAAACGTGGGCAGGTAAATGGCAAATGAGGTTTAATACAGATATATGTAAGGTTATGCATTTGGGATGCATGAATAAAATGGCGACTTACAAATTAAATGGAGATATATTGGGGGAATCCTTGATGGAGAAGGATTTAGGAGTGCTTGTAAACTGCAGGCTTAGCAATAGTGCCCAATGTCATGCAGTAGCTGCAAAGGCAAAATGATCTTATCTTGCATCAAACGGGCAATGGGTGGAAGGTCAGTAAACATAACTATGCACTTTACAAAGCACTAGTAAGACCACACCTTGAATATGGAGTACAATTTTGGGCACCAATCCTAAGAAAAAACATTATGGAAATAGAGAGAATGCAGAGAAGAGCCACCAAATTAATAAAGGGTATGGACAATCTAACTTATGAGGAGAGGCTAGCTAAATTAAATTTATTTACATTAGAAAAGAGGCGTCTAAGAAGGGATATGATAACTATATACAAATATATTCGGGGACAATACAAGGAGCTTTCAAAAGAACTATTCATCCCACGGGCAGTACTAAGGACTCGGGCCATCCCTTAAGGTTTGGGGAAAGGAAATTTCACCAGCAACAAAGGAAAGGGTTCTTTACAGTAAGGGCAGTTAAAATGTGGAATTCATTACCCATGGAGACTGTGATGGCAGATACAATAGATTTGTTCAAAAAAAGGTTGGACATCTTTTTAGATGGGAAAGGTATACAGGGATATACCAAATACAGTAAGTATACATGGGAAGGATGTTGATCCAGGGATTAATCCGATTGCCAATTCTTGGCGTCAGGAAGGAATTAATTTTTCCCCTTAATGGGGGGTTTGTTTGCCTACCTCTGGATCAATAAGTAAGTATAGACATAGGATAAAGTATCTGTTGTCTAAATTTAACATAGGTTGAACTTGATGGACCTATGTCTTTTTTCAACCTCATCTACTATGTAACTATGTAACTATGTCAGTGTGTCCGTGACATCGGGAGTGGTGATGCTCACCCGCAGATGCTCCTCCCAGGTTCCCACGGTATCAACGGTAACACCGATAATTCCTCTGCACCATACCGCTACAGAGTAGCAACAATAAAGTCCATTCAAATATATCAAGTGGTATACTTACTTCTTGCTGTTTTTTCCGGCTCAGAGCTTGCTTCCAAACTGATTGATTGAAGGGTTTGATAAAGCGCCCAACGAGGAGGGAAACGCGTCAGGGGATTTTTTGTGCTGTTTTATATTTTGGCTTTCATGCCTAATAAAGTCATTTAATTTTACCTACGACCAGCCCCAACTACTTTCAGCAGTGCTATTCATTCTTCCATCTACACGTGTCCCTGTATATGGTTTAAGCTTCTCCACCTTAGTTTGCGATGATCATCAACACTACGGCTTCTTCTTCACCTCTTTCTTGGTTACAGGAAGCTTCACTACATGGGTATATGGGGTTCAGGAGGTGGAGCCACAGGCAGGAGGGGTGAGTAGGGTGGCAAGGAGCCCGTCAAGAAGTCAGGTGGTGGCAACTGCTTTAAACCGTCTGGGAGTGCCCCAGTGGTACTTGGAGAAGCTGAGGATTTCATTGACAGTAGTAATGGTGGATACTGTATGCAATGAGCTTAGCGAGTAGCCTCCAAAAAGAAGGTGGGGCAGAGTAATGCGGACGCACCTCTCATCAATGTCACGTTTTAAGTCCTGTGTCTTGCCCTCCTGACATTCCAGACTCCTTTCCTAGCTATTAGGCTTCACAGGGATGCAGTGATCTGGCTAGACTATCCACCAGTATGGTGTGGACATACTTCCAGTTTCCCTGTCATGGCTCAGGGACATTCTCTGAGGTACCAAACTGGGTGGTTTGTGAAGCAGCAGTGCATAGTGACAAGAGTAGAGCACACCTGGGGAAGTGGTCTCCTACAACATTTACAATACAGACACTGTGACGTTAAAGGGAGGCACTGTTAGTGACACTCTGAGTCACATCTCTCCAGACATGATGATCTGTCTCTGAGTTATTGTGTAAGAGCCAGCACTAACACTCCCTGCCAAAGGAGGTGTCAGTCACCCACTTATTCTCCTCCAACATGGCACACCAGGCCAAGGTGTGGCACATGTTCCAACCCTGCTGTGAGAAGTGACTGTTGCTTCTTCAACCATCTCTCCACTTGTTGAACTTCCTCCTTCTCTTCCTCCTCTCCCAAATCCACCACCACCCTAGAGACAACAGAGCCAGGGAGTGACAAAGAGACAAAGAAGGCTTCAGAGTGTGACAAATTCCGATGCTGCAGATCACACATTATATTCCTGTGCATGGTTTGGTATGAGGGTGCAATATATGTACGGTGGATACTTTGTTTGTAGGGGTGCGTAACTTTTTGAGAGGCTGACATGGAATGTTAACAAGCATATGAGTATAATCCACCCTGAAGAATATTAGGCAGTGTGCGAGTTGATGCTTCTGTCCCTGTAGTTGGGCCTCCAGATTTGAGTAGCAATGTAGATCTTTTGTCCTCTCTATCCTTACCCAGAAAGCAATTGGCTCAGTCCCAATTTGGAGTTTACAAAACAATTCCTCAGGCCAACTTATTCTTACTGTCACTCTTTGACCTCATCTTTTCTTTCACTATACATAACAGGGAATTATTTTGCAAGCCAATACACTTTTTTTAAATTTTGGAGTTGTGTTGTGAAGCACCATCATTGATTTTCCAAGATGGTAATGAATGTTACACAATCCTTTACTATCGAAGTGAAGTTATTTTAGGATATCGCCTCTTTCAAATAAACAAATCAAAATGCTATGTGTTTCTTCTGCTTCCTACTGTACATGGAAAATGGGATAGATACAGGCATACAGACTTGTAGAATATAGAATTTGAATGTGTCAAATAAAACTAAGGTTTTGGCTGTAAATCTTAGCCTTTGTCAAGGTGATGCATTCCTACTTTAAATGGCCTTTTTCCTCTACATATTTTGAACACTGCTGCTTTTGCTCTTCTTCAGTATTGCTGTTACTGAGCCTACCCATACTAGTTCTTCATTTAATTGTTAGTTTGTTATTTAAATGTAAAAAAAAAGAAAATAAATTAAAAAAATTAATAACTGAAAAAAAAAGTACCTTTCAAATATTGAAATCATAGTAACATTTTTTTAAATTAATAATGTTTAAAAACGTTATTGAAATTAAAATGTTTGTGTTATGTTAATCATGATTACTATTACTATTCACGGGAAGCCTATGTTAATGGCCTTTAACTCCAATCACATGAATTATAGAACCGTAGTAACCGAATTGTGCTTTATGTAACAAGATCAGTTCCTGCTTGTAAACAATTGAAAAATTCAACAAACTATGTTGGGTTTTAAAGCGAAATAAAAACCATAAAAATAATACAAATGCAAAGTTAAATTTCAAGAGTTATAAAAATACAAAGGTATAATTAGATATACAGATGCAGCAACGAGTATCCGAACACTTGCCTTTGAAAATCTGGGGCAATCTCCGCGTAATGCTGCAACATTTCTGTGACATTTCTGCAAACAGACAGTTTGCATGGGACTGCCAGGGCACCCTGCTGTGTTAATCCGATGGGCCATTAGTCTGTCTGCAGAAAAGTCACAGAAATGTTGCAGTATTACTGGGGTATTGCCCCAGATTTTCAAAGGCAAGCGTTCGGATACTCGTGGCTGCTTCATTAGGCAAATTTTTTTTGGGGGGGGGGTGGATTTGGATCCGCAGCGGATCAGCTGATTCATGTTTGACTGATTTTCCAATTATTTTTTACCAATGCACTCCACAGATTCCGCAATACGTTGACAGATTTTAAAGAATCCACGCAGATTAAACCCGGCCAAATCTATTTGCAGATTTTACACTATGAAGCGGATTTTGGGGGGAAAATGCTTGATAAACCAGGAAAAGGATTTGGGCAGATTCACCCATCTCATGGTATAATCCTGGCTGCAAGGTTGCAGTTGTCCACTGAGCATAGCCAAAAAGAACTACAACTCCGAGAGGCATTGCAGCTTTGAACTCACCCACTTCCTCCTCTTACCACTATTTAATGTCCAGGAAGTGTCTCCTTCCTGGCATTACAACTTTATTTTCTCACCAGTCCATGTCCACGTCCCTGTTCATGTCCTTATCCCAGTCCCAATCCTATCCCTGTTTCTATCCCTGTTCCTGCTTGCCAGTCCCTTGCCGTGTTTTCCAGTCCTGTTCATGTTACCTTGCCTGCTACCCTGTTTACCCAGGATTGCTTCTCTCTGACCTAATTAAATCTTGTTTTCTATAATTTTCCTTCCTAAAGCTCTGTCATACCCCTCAGTGTTCTCAGACTTACTCACCAAACACAGGGTTGCGGGGGGAATCCTAGCATGCTAGGGGCAGGGCCCAACTTCAGAAGGCTTGCCAAGGATTTCTTCCAACCCCATGAGCCTCTGGGTACCACGGTAACATAGGGATACCGGTTGCATCATTCCAATATAAAAGTCCCACATACAGCAGAACCTCGTTCTGAAGCTATATGTCTCTGATAAAAACCTCTAAGTACCATAACAACAGGGTTCACCTGTGATAGGCCAATTATGGCTGTGGGAGGTGACTGTTTTTAGGACAGCCCAAAAAGACAGACTTAAGGAGAGTGTGCAATTCAAACTGACCAAAGAGAACTGAGATAGTTGGGGCAAGGAATTTAAAACTGCTTGTTAGCAGAGTGCTGAGCAGTACTGCCCAAACTACTGAGATATACAGAACCCAGTGTTACCCTCAATCGGCGCTTAGATCAAATAAGTGCTTAGTATGCAAAATATATATACATATATATCATGATAAATTAAAAGTGATTAATCAACTAGAATAGTGATACTAATTAAACAAAATCTGTGACATATCAGAATTAATAAGAATAAAATATATAAATTGATTTGCAGCTCAAACCCTTTCTTGATTGTTTTTTCTCAATCACGTACTGTATCACCAGGAGTCTGAGTTGTTTGTGGAGCGCAGGTGTATATATAAAATAAAAATACAAAATATAGTGCAATATGTATAGACAATAGTGTGATCATTCAGTCTCTGTATCCTATGAGATGTGTAGTCACACATTACTCATTCTTTATAGGCGTTTTCACAACAGTGGTAATTGGTGAAATCTGAATAGTCTGTCTCAGGTGATCTCTTGAGCCCCCCAGGTCCGATCACTTCAGCTGTATAAGTAAAGGACCCAACATAGTGTGCACTTTTATATAAAATAGATTTTACTATTAAAAGTGGTAGGAATGCACTCACATGGTCTCAAAGACAAAACAGCTTTTAAATAATATCTGGAGCACAGCCGCTAGGGGTCTCTTGGCATTCTCTCTGCCTCCCTCTGCTCTGCTCGGTCTCGCGTCCCGCAATTCCTGTCTGAATCTCCCAGCTGGATCTGGGGCGGGCGATTTGGTAGCAAGCGCTGCGTACTGCGTCCTCCGTTCAGTCAGGATAGTAACACTCTATGCGTTTCACCGGAGCCCCGGTTTCCTCAGGAGTGGTGTTCATATGTCTAGGCTGTAGTTATATACCCTGTCTTCCCAATTGATTGGTTACTGCTAGCTCAAGACATATATAGACAATTGCTATTTATTACTATGTGACCAATGGTCTAAAGATAAAAAGTAACCACTTAGCTGGTGGCTAAAAGGTGAGTATGAATTCAATTCATACATAAAAACAAAAGCAAATAACATTATATTAACCCTCTATGCACACATGCATTAGAGGTTCAAAACTCCTATCAATTAAAAAACCTATTATCATAGAAGAGAAATTGCAAAATGTATATTTTTGCCTATAGAGGAATATAGTGGAAGCTATGTGAGTAACATTTACATGTTAGAGGAAATTCAATACTGATTTTATATCATGGTTAGGCAGTAGAAGGAATCAGGACCTGTAAATTTCAAATAGGCATTCAGATCAAGTTCAACATATAGCCAAATGTACTAAATATTCCATTTAATAATCCAAAAGGATTCTTTTATAATTAGGGCCTGGTCTTTGTTACCACCCCTCCATTGGGGCATTATAATTTATATCCCCTTATATTTTACACCTTTCTTATGAACAAAAGCGATATGTTGCTTATTACCTCTAAAGGGACTTAGAGAAAGATATATGAGTACAGCAAAGAACAAAGGAGAGGGGTCTATATTAAGAACAGGGGCAATATATTTATTTCTGCCTATAGAGGAATATAGAGAGAGATAAATAAGTAACATTCACATGTTAGAGGAAATTCAATACTGATCTTATACCTTGATTAGGCAGTAGAAGGAATCAGGACCTGCAAATTACAAATTGGCATTCAAATTCAAAAGTGCTAAACATCCCATTTAATAAATCCAAAAGGATTCTTTTTTAATTCGGTCCTGGTCTCTGCCACCACCCCTCCCATGGGGCATTATAATTTATATCCCCTTATATTTTTGACCTTTGGGGTCTGCGTTATGAACAAAAGCGATATGTTGCTTATTACTGTACCTATAAAGCAGGCCTGCACAACATACGGCACGCGGGCCGCATGCGGCCCGCCTGGCCTCTCTGTGCGGCCCACGATGACTCCGGCCGGGAGCCAGTTAATTAATTAAATAAATTGAAAAAAAAAGTTAAAAAAAAAAGGCGGCGATTCATCCCCCCCCTCCACCACCACCACCACCACCACCACCACCACCACCACCACCACCACCACCACCACCCCCCCACCCTCCACCACCACCACCGCACCCCCCCCTCCACCACCACCACCGCCCCCGCCCCCCCCCCCCTCCACCACCACCACCGCCCCCCCCCCTCCACCACCACCACCGCCCCCCCCCTCCACCACCACCACCGCCCCCCCCCTCCACCACCACCACCGCCCCCCCTCCACCACCACTCCCCCTCCTCCACCCCTCCCCGCCCCCGGGTTTTGCGGTGCGGGGGCAGCAGCATGAGGATGCAGTGAGTATTTTTTTTTTCAATAGCAGGATGCCAGGGGCAGGGCTTAGTACCGGGGAGAGAGGATGTGCTGAGCTGAAAGAAGTAGGGGTGTGTGAGTGTGTGTGTGAGAGTGTGTGAGAGTGTGTGCGTGTGCGTGTGTGTGTGCGTGTGCGTGTGTGTGTGTGAAAAACGGGCTGGTGGGGAGTGGGTGTGAAAAACGGGCTGGTGGGGGGTGGGTTTGAAAAACGGGCTGGTGGGGGGTGGGTGTGAAAAACGGGCTGGTGGGGGGTGGGTGTGAAAAATGGGCTGGTGGGGGTGTGTGTGAAAAACGGGCTGGTGTGGGGTGGGTGTGAAAAACGGGCTGGTGGGGGGGGTTAAAATCGGGCTGGTGGGGGGGGCTGTGCAAAACGGGCTGGTGGGGGGTGTGTGTGAAAAATGGGTGGGTGTGAAAAATGGGCTGGTGCAGAGGTGGGGGGGGGGGGTGTGCTGCTGACATGTGAGGGGGGTGCTGACATGTGAGGGTGGGGGTGGGCTGCTGACATGTGAGGGGGGGTGGGCTGCTGACATGTGAGGGGGGGTGGGCTGCTGACATGTGAGGGGGGGTGGGCTGTTGACATGTGAGGGGGGGTGGGCTGTTGACATGTGAGGGGGGGGTGGGCTGCTGACATGTGAGGGGAGTGGGCTGCCGCCATGTGAGGGGGGTGGGCTGCTGGCATGTGAGGGGGGGTCTACTGGCATGTGAGGGGGGGCTGCTGACATGTGAGGTGCAGGGAGGGGAGTGATGTGAGGTGCAGGGGGGGAGGGTATGATGTGAGTTGCATGGAGGGAGGGTGTGTCATTTTGAGAGGGGGGAGAGAGTGTCATATTGAGGGGAGGGGGAGAGTGTGTCATATTGAGGGGAGGGCGAGAGTGTGTCATATTGAGGGGAGGGGAGAGTGTGTCATATTGAGGGGAGGGGGAGAGTGTGTCGTAATGAGGGGAGGGGGAGAGTGTCATATTGAGGGGAGGAAGAGAGTGTCATATTGAGTGGGAGGGAGAGAGAGAGAGTGTCATATTGTGGGGAGGGAGAGAGAGTATCATATTGAGGGGAGAGAGAGTGTCATATTGAGGGGAAGGGGAGAGCGTGTCACATTGAGGGGAGGGGAGATTGTCATATTAAGGAGAGGGGTAGAGAGTGTCATATTGAGGGGAGGGGGAGAGTCTGTCATATTGAGGGGAGGGGGAGAGTGTGTCATATTGAGGGGAGGGGGAGAGTGTCATATTGAGGGGAGGGGGGGGAGTCATATTGAGAGGAGGGGGAGAGGGTGTGATTTAGAGGAGGGGGAGAGTGTGTCTTATTGAGGGGAGGGGGAGAGTGTCATATTGAGGGGAGGTGAATAGTGTGTCATATTGAGGGGAGGGGGAGAGTGTGTCAGTGTGTCATATTGAGGGGTGGGGGAGAGTGTGTCATATTGAGGGGAGGGGCAGAGTGTCATATTGAGGGGAGGGGGAGAGTGTGTCATATTGAGGGGAGGGGGAGAGTGTGTCATTGAGGGGAGGGGGAGAGTGTGTCATATTGAGGGGGAGGGGGAGAGTGTGTCATATTTAGGGGAGGGCGAGAGTGTGTCATATTGAGGGGAGGGGAGAGTGTGTCATATTGAGGGGAGGGGGAGAGTGTGTCATAATGAGGGGAGGGGGAGAGTGTCATATTGTGGGGAGGGGGAGAGAGTGTCATATTGAGGGGAGGGGGAGAGTGTGTCATAGAGGGGAGGGCGAATGTGTGTCATATTGAGGGGAGGGGAGGAGTGTGTCATATTGAGGGGAGGGGGATGGTGTGTCATAATGAGGGGAGGGGGAGAGTGTCATATTGTGGGGAGGGGGAGAGAGTGTCATATTGAGGGGAGGGGGAGAGTGTGTCATATTGAGGGAAGGGGGAGAGTGTGTCATATATTGAGGGGAGAGGGAGAGTGTGTCATATTGAGGGGAGGGGGAGTGAGTCACATTGAGGGGAGGGGGAGAGAGTGTGATATTGAAGAGAGGGGGAGAGAGTGTCATATTGAGGGGAGGGGGAGAGTGTCATATTGAGGGGAGGGGGAGAGTGTGTCATATTGAGGGGAGGGGGAGAGTGTCATATTGAGGGGAGGGGGAGAATATCATATTGAGGGGAGGGGGAGAGTGTGTCATATTGAGGGGAAGAGGAGAGGGTGTCATTGAGGGGAGGGGGAGAGTGTGTCATATTGAGGGGGTTGGGAGAGAGTGTCATATTGAGGGGAGGGGGAAAGAGTGTCATATTGAGAGGAGGGGGAGAGAGTGTCATATTGAGGGGAGGGAGAGAGCGTGTCATTTAGGGGAGGGGGAGAGTGTCATATTGAGGGGAGGGAGAGATTGTCATATTGAGGTGGAGGGAGAGAGAGAGAGTGTCATATTGTGGGGAGGGAGAGAGGGTATCATATTGAGGGGAGAGAGACTGTCATATTGAGTGGAAGGGGAGAGCGTGTCACATTGAGGGGAGGGGAGAGTGTCATATAAAGGAGAGGGGGAGAGAGTGTCATATTGAGGGGAGGGGGAGAGTCTGTCATATTGAGGGGAGGGGGAGAGAGTGTCATATTGAGGGGAGGGGGAGAGTGTGTCATATTGAGGGGAGGGGGAGAGAGTGTCATATTGAGGGGAGGGGGAGAGTGTCATATTGAGGGGAGGGGGAGAGTGTGTCATATTGAGGGGAGGGGGAGAGTGTTATATTGAGGGGAGGGGGAGAGTGTCATATTGAGGGGAGGGGGAGAGTGTCATTTTGAGGGGAGGGGGAGAGTGTCATATTGAGGGGAGGGGGAGAGCGTGTCATATTGAGGGGAGGGAGAGCGTGTCATATTGAGGGGAAGGGGAGAGCGTGTCATATTGAGGGGAGGGGAGAGTGTCATATTGAGGAGAGGGGGAGAGAGTGTCATATTGAGGGGAGGGGGAGAGTGTCATATTGAGGGGAGGGGGAGAGTGTGTCATATTGAGGGGAGGGGGAGAGTGTGTCATATTGAGGGGAGGAGGAGAGTGTCATATTGAGGGGAGGGGGAGGGGGAGAGAGTCATATTGAGAGGAGGGGGAGAGGGTGTGATTTAGGGGAGTGGGACAGTGTGTCATATTGAGGGGAGGGGGAGAGTGTGTCATATTGAGGGGAGGGGGAGAGTGTCATATTGAGGGGAGGGGAATAGTGTGTCATATTGAGGGGAGGGGGAGAGTGTGTCAGTGTGTCATATTGAGGCAAGGGGGAGAGTGTGTCATATTGAGAGGAGGGGGAGAATGTCATATTGAGGGGAGGGGGAGAGTGTGTCATATTGAGGGGAAGGGGAGAGGGTGTCATTGAGGGGAGGGAGAGAGTGTGTCATATTGAAGGGATTGGGAGAGAGTGTCATATTGAGGGGAGGGGGAAAGAGTGTCATATTGAGAGGAGGGGGAGAGAGTGTCATATTGAGGGAGGGAGAGAGCGTGTCATTTAGGGGAGGGGGAGAGTGTCATATTGAGGGGAGGGAGAGAGTGTCATATTGAGGGGAGGGAGAGAGAGAGAGAGTGTCATATTGTGGGGAGGGAGAGAGAGTATCATATTGAGGGGAGAGAGAGTGTCATATTGAGGGGAAGGGGGAGAGCGTGTCACATTGAGGGGAGGGGAGAGTGTCATATTAAGGAGAGGGGGAGAGAGTGTCATATTGAGGGGAGGGGGAGAGTCTGTCATATTGAGGGGAGGGGGAGAGTGTGTCATATTGAGGGGAGGGGGAGAGTGTCATATTGAGGGGAGGGGAATAGTGTGTCATATTGAGGGGTGGGTGATAGTGTGTCAGTGTGTCATATTGAGGGGTGGGGGAGAGTGTGTCATATTGAGGGGAGGGGCAGAGTGTCATATTGAGGGGAGGGGGAGAGTGTGTCATATTGAGAGGAGGGGGAGAGGGTGTGATTTAGAGGAGGGGAACAGTGTGTCATATTGAGGGGAGGGGGAGAGTGTCATATTGAGGGGAGGGGAATAGTGTGTCATATTGAGGGGTGGGTGATAGTGTGTCAGTGTGTCATATTGAGGGTGGGGGAGAGTGTGTCATATTGAGGGGAGGGGCAGAGTGTCATATTGAGGGGAGGGGGAGAGTGTGTCATATTGAGGGGAGGGGGAGAGTGTGTCATTGAGGGGAGGGGGAGAGTGCGTCATATTGAGGGGAGGGGGAGAGTGTGTCATATTGAGGGGAGGGCGAGAGTGTGTCATATTGAGGGGAGGGGAGAGTGTGTCATATTGAGGGGAGGGGGAGAGTGTGTCATAATGAGGGGAGGGGGAGAGTGTCATATTGTGGGGAGGGGGAGAGAGTGTCATATTGAGGGGAGGGGGAGTGTGTGTCATATTGAGGGAGGGCGGGCGAGAGTGTGTCATATTGAGGGGAGGGGAGAGTGTGTCATATTGAGGGGAGGGGGAGAGTGTGTCATAATGAGGGGAGGGGGAGAGTGTCATATTGTGGGGAGGGGGGAGAGAGTGTCATATTGAGGGGAGGGGGAGAGTGTGTCATATTGAGGGGAGGGGGAGAGTGTGTCATATATTGAGGGGAGGGGGAGAGTGTGTCATATTGAGGGGAGGGGGAGAGTGAGTCATATTGAGGGGAAGGGGAGAGAGTGTCATATTGAGGAGAGGGGGAGAGAGTGTCATAATGAGGGGAGGGGGAGAGTGTCATATTGAGGGGAGGGGGAGAGTGTGTCATATTGAGGGGAGGGGGAGAGTATCATATTGAGGGGAGGGGGAGAGTGTCATATTGAGGGGAGGGGGAGAGTGTCATATTGAGGGGAGTTGGAGAGTGTCATATTGAGGGGAGGGGGAGAGCGTGTCATATTGAGGGGCGGGAGAGCGTGTCATATTGAGGGGAGGGGAGAGTGTCATATTGAGGAGAGGGGGAGAGAGTGTCATATTGAGGGGAGGGGGAGAGTGTGTCATATTGAGGGGAGGAGGAGAGTGTCATATTGAGGGGAGGGGGAGGGAGAGAGAGTCATATTGAGAGGAGGGGGAGAGGGTGTGATTTAGGGGAGGGGGACAGTGTGTCATATTGAGGGGAGGGGGAGAGTGTGTCATATTGAGGGGAGGGGGAGAGTGTCATATTGAGGGGAGGGGAATAGTGTGTCATATTGAGGGGAGGGGGAGAGTGTGTCAGTGCGTCATATTAAGGGGAGGGGGAGAGTGTGTCATATTGAGGGGAGGGAGAGAGTGTCATATTGAGGGGAGGGGGAGAGTGTGTCATATTGAGGGGAGGGGGAGAGTGTATCATTGAGGGGAGGGGGTGAGTGTCATATTGAGGGGAGGGGGGGAGAGTCATATTGAGAGGAGGGGGAGAGTGTGTCATATTGAGGGGAGGGGGAGAGTGTCATATTGAGGGGAGGGGAATAGTGTGTCATATTGAGGGGAGGGGGAGAGTGTGTCAGTGTGTCATATTGAGGGAAGGGGGAGAGTGTGTCATATTGAGAGGAGGGGGAGAATGTCATATTGAGGGGAGGGGGAGAGTGTGTCATATTGAGGGGAAGGGGAGAGGGTGTCATTGAGGGGAGGGGGAGAGTGTGTCATATTGAAGGGATTGGGAGAGAGTGTCATATTGAGGGGAGGGGGAAAGAGTGTCATATTGAGAGGAGGGGGAGAGAGTGTCATATTGAGGGGAGGGAGAGAGCGTGTCATTTAGGGGAGGGGGAGAGTGTCATATTGAGGGGAGGGAGAGAGTGTCATATTGAGGGGGAGGGAGAGAGAGAGAGAGTGTCATATTGTGGGGAGGGAGAGAGAGTATCATATTGAGGGGAGAGAGAGTGTCATATTGAGGGGAAGGGGAGAGCGTGTCACATTGAGGGGAGGGGAGAGTGTCATATTAAGGAGAGGGGGAGAGAGTGTCATATTGAGGGGAGGGGGAGAGTCTGTCATATTGAGGGGAGGGGGAGAGTGTGTCATATTGAGGGGAGGGGGAGAGTGTCATATTGAGGGGAGGGGGGAGAATCATATTGAGAGGAGGGGAGAGGGTGTGATTTAGAGGAGGGGGACAGTGTGTCATATTGAGGGGAGGGGGAGAGTGTCATATTGAGGGGAGGGGAATAGTGTGTCATATTGAGGGGAGGGGGATAGTGTGTCAGTGTGTCATATTGAGGGGTGGGGGAGAGTGTGTCATATTGAGGGGAGGGGCAGAGTGTCATATTGAGGGGAGGGGGAGAGTGTGTCATATTGAGGGGAGGGGGAGAGTGTGTCATTGAGGGGAGGGGGAGAGTGCGTCATATTGAGGGGAGAGGGAGAGTGTGTCATATTGAGGGGAGGGCGAGAGTGTGTCATATTGAGGGGAGGGGAGAGTGTGTCATATTGAGGGGAGGGGGAGAGTGTGTCATAATGAGGGGAGGGGGAGAGTGTCATATTGTGGGGAGGGGGAGAGAGTGTCATATTGAGGGGAGGGGGAGATTGTGTCATATTGAGGGGAGGGCGAGAGTGTGTCATATTTAGGGGAGGGGAGAGTGTGTCATATTGAGGGGAGGGGGAGAGTGTGTCATAATGAGGGGAGGGGGAGAGTGTGTAATATTGAGGGGAGGGGGAGAGTGTGTCATATATTGAGGGGAGGGGGAGAGTGTGTCATATTGAGGGGAGGGGGAGAGTGAGTCATATTGAGGGGAAGGGGAGAGAGTGTCATATTGAGGAGAGGGGGAGAAAGTGTCATATTGAGGGGAGGGGGAGAGTGTCATATTGAGGAGAGGGGGAGAGAGTGTCATATTGAGGGGAGGGGGAGAGTGTCATATTGAGGGGAGGGGGAGAGTGTGTCATATTGAGGGGAGGGGGAGAGTGTCATATTGAGGGGAGGGGGAGAGTGTCATATTGAGGGGAGGGGGAGAGTGTCATATTGAGGGGAGGGGGAGAGTGTCATATTGAAGGGAGGGGGAGAGCGTGTCATATTGAGGGGCGGGAGAGCGTGTCATATTGAGGGGAGGGGAGAGTGTCATATTGAGGAGAGGGGGAGAGAGTGTCATATTGAGGGGAGGGGGAGAGTGTGTCATATTGAGGGGAGGAGGAGAGTGTCATATTGAGGGGAGGGGGAGGGAGAGAGAGTCATATTGAGAGGAGGGGGAGAGGGTGTGATTAAGGGGAGGGGGACAGTGTGTCATATTGAGGGGAGGGGGAGAGTGTGTCATATTGAGGGGAGGGGGAGAGTGTCATATTGAGGGGAGGGGAATAGTGTGTCATATTGAGGGGAGGGGGAGATTGAGTCAGTGTGTCATATTGAGGGGAGGGGGAGAGTGTGTCATATTGAGGGGAGGGGGAGAGTGTCATATTGAGGGGAGGGGGAGAGTGTGTCATATTGAGGGGAGGGGGAGAGTGTATCATTGAGGGGAGGGGGAGAGTGTCATATTGAGGGGAGGGGGGGAGAGTCATATTGAGAGGAGGGGGAGAGGGTGTGATTTAGAGGAGGGGGACAGTGTGTCATATTGAGGGGAGGGGGAGAGTGTCATATTGAGGGGAGGGGAATAGTGTGTCATATTGAGGGGAGGGGGAGAGTGTGTCAGTGTGTCATATTGAGGGGTGGGGGAGAGTGTGTCATATTGAGGGAGGGGGAGAGTGTCATATTGAGGGGAGGGGGAGAGTGTCATATTGAGGGGAGGGGGAGAGTGTCATATTGAGGGGAGCGGGAGAGTGTGTCATATTGAGGGGTGGGGGAGAGTGTCATATTGAGGTGAGGGGGAGAGTGTGTCATATTGAGGGGAGGGGGAGAGTGTGTCATTGAGGGGAGGGGGAGAGTGTGTCATATTGAGGGGATTGGGAGAGAGTGTCATATTGAGGGGAGGGGGAAAGAGTGTCATATTGAGAGGAGGGGAAGAGAGTGTCATATTGAGGGGAGGGAGAGAGAGAGAGTGTCATATTGAGGGGAGGTAGAGAGAGTGTCATATTGAGGGGAGGGGGAGAGTGTCATATTGAGGGGAGGGGGAGAGTGTAATATTGAGGGGAGGGGGAGAGTGTCATATTGAGGGGAGGGGAAGAGCGTGTCATATTGAGGGAGGGAGAGCGTGTCATATTGAGGGGAAGGGGAGAGCGTGTCATATTGAGGGGAAGGGGAGAGCGTGTCATATTGAGGGGAGGGGGAGAGTGTGTCATATTGAGGGGAGGGGGAGAGTGTGTCATATTGAGGGGAGGGGGAGAGTGTCATATTGAGGGGAGGGGGAGAGTGTGTCATATTGAGGGGAGGGGGAGAGCGTGTCATATTGAGGGGGGGAGAGCGTGTCATTTTGAGGGGAAGGGGAGAGCGTATCATATTGAGGGGAGGGGAGAGTGTCATATTGAGGAGAGGAGGAGAGATTGTCATATTGAGGGGAGGGGGACAGTGTGTCATATTGATGGAGGGGGAGAGTGTGTCATATTGAGGGGAGGGGGAGAGTGTCATATTGAGGGGAGGGGGAGAGAGTCATATTGAGAGGAGGGGGAGAGGGTGTGATTTAGTGGAGGGGGACAGTGTTTCATATTGAGGGGAGGGGGAGAGTGTGTCATATTGAGGGGAGGGGGAGAGTGTGTCATATTGAGGGGAAGGGAATAGTGTGTCATATTGAGGGGAGGGGGAGAGTGTGTCAGTGTGTCATATTGAGGGGAGGGGGAGAGTGTGTCATATTGATGGGATTGGGAGAGAGTGTCATATTGAGTGGAGGGGGACAGTGTTTCATATTGAGGGGAGGGGGAGAGTGTGTCATATTGAGGGGAGGGGAGAGTGTCATATTGAGGGGAGGGGGAGAGTGTGTCATATTGAGGGGAGGGGGAGAGTGTATCATTGAGGGGAGGGGGAGAGTGTCATATTGAGGGGAGGGGGGGAGAGTCATATTGAGAGGTGGGGGAGAGGGTGTGATTTAGAGGAGGGGGACAGTGTGTCATATTGAGGGGAGGGGGAGAGTGTCATATTGAGGGGAGGGGAATAGTGTGTCATATTGAGGGGAGGGGGAGAGTGTGTCAGTGTGTCATATTGAGGGGTGGGGGAGAGTGTGTCATATTGAGGGGAGGGGGAGAGTGTCATATTGAGGGGAGGGGGAGAGTGTCATATTGAGGGGAGGGGAATAGTGTGTCATATTGAGGGGAGGGGGAGAGTGTGTCAGAGTGTCATATTGAGGGGAGGGGGAGAGTGTGTCATATTGAGGGGTGGGGGAGAGTGTCATATTGAGGTGAGGGGGAGAGTGTGTCATATTGAGGGGAGGGGGAGAGTGTGTCATTGAGGGGAGGGGGAGAGTGTGTCATATTGAGGGGATTGGGAGAGAGTGTCATATTGAGGGGAGGGGGAAAGAGTGTCATATTGAGAGGAGGGGAAGATAGTGTCATATTGAGGGGAGGGAGAGAGAGAGAGTGTCATATTGAGGGGAGGGAGAGAGAGTGTCATATTGAGGGGAGGGGGAGAGTGTCATATTGAGGGGAGGGGGAGAGTGTCATATTGAGGGGAGGGGGAGAGTGTCATATTGAGGGGAGGGGAAGAGCGTGTCATATTGAGGGAGGGAGAGCGTGTCATATTGAGGGGAAGGGGAGTGCGTGTCATATTGAGGGGAAGGGGAGAGCGTGTCATATTGAGGGAAGGGGGAGAGTGTGTCATATTGAGGGGAGGGGGAGAGTGTGTCATATTGAGGGGAGGGGGAGAGTGTCATATTGAGGGGAGGGGGAGAGTGTGTCATATTGAGGGGAGGGGGAGAGCGTGTCATATTGAGGGGGGGAGAGCGTGTCATTTTGAGGGGAAGGGGAGAGCGTGTCATATTGAGAGGAGGGGAGAGTGTCATATTGAGGAGAGGAGGAGAGATTGTCATATTGAGGGGAGGGGGACAGTGTGTCATATTGATGGAGGGGGAGAGTGTGTCATATTGAGGGGATGGGGAGAGTGTCATATTGAGGGGAGGGGGAGAGAGTCATATTGAGAGGAGGGGGAGAGGGTGTGATTTAGTGGAGGGGGACAGTGTTTCATATTGAGGGGAGGGGGAGAGTGTGTCATATTTAGGGGAGGGGGAGAGTGTGTCATATTGAGGGGAAGGGAATAGTGTGTCATATTGAGGGGAGGGGTAGAGTGTGTCAGTGTGTCATATTGAGGGGAGGGGGAGAGTGTGTCATATTGATGGGATTGGGAGAGAGTGTCATATTGAGGGGAGGGGGAAAGAGTGTCATATTGAGAGGAGGGGGAGAGAGTGTCATATTGAGGGGAGGGAGAGAGTGTGTCATTTAGGGGAGGGGGAGAGTGTCATATTGAGGGGAGGGAGAGAGTGTCATATTGAGGGGAGGGAGAGAGAGAGAGTGTCATATTGAGGGGAGGGAGAGAGAGTATCATATTGAGGGGAGAGAGAGTGTCATATTGAGGGGAAGGGGAGAGCGTGTCATATTGATGGGAGGGGAGAGTGTCATATTAAGGAGAAGGGGAGAGAGTGTCATATTGAGGGGAGGGGGAGAGTGTGTCATATTGAGGGGAGGGGGAGAGCGTGTCATATTGAGGGGGGGAGAGCGTGTCATTTTGAGGGGAAGGGGAGAGTGTGTCATATTGAGGGGAGGGGAGAGTGTCATATTGAGGAGAGGAGGAGAGATTGTCATATTGAGGGGAGGGGGACAGTGTGTCATATTGATGGAGGGGGAGAGTGTGTCATATTGAGGGGAGGGGGAGAGTGTCATATTGAGGGGAGGGGGAGAGAGTCATATTGAGAGGAGGGGGAGAGGGTGTGATTTAGTGGAGGGGGACAGTGTTTCATATTGAGGGGAGGGGGAGAGTGTGTCATATTGAGGGGAGGGGGAGAGTGTGTCATATTGAGGGGAAGGGAATAGTGTGTCATATTGAGGGGAGGGGGAGAGTGTGTCAGTGTGTCATATTGAGGGGAGGGGGAGAGTGTGTCATATTGATGGGATTGGGAGAGAGTGTCATATTGAGGGGAGGGGGAAAGAGTGTCATATTGAGAGGAGGGGGAGAGAGTGTCATATTGAGGGGAGGGAGAGAGCGTATCATTTAGGGGAGGGGGAGAGTGTCATATTGAGGGGAGGGAGAGAGTGTCATATTGAGGGGAGGGGGAGAGCGTGTCATATTGATGGGAGGGGAGAGTGTCATATTAAGGAGAAGGGGAGAGAGTGTCATATTGAGGGGAGGGGGAGAGTGTCATACAGTATTGAGTGGAGGGGGAGAGTCTGTCATATTGAGGGGAGGTGGAGAGTGTGTCATATTGAGGGGAGGGGGAGAGTGTCATATTGAGGGGAGGGGGAGAGAATCATATTGAGAGGAGGGGGAGAGGGTGTGATTTAGGGGAGGGGGACAGTGTGTCATATTGAGGGGAGAGGGAGAGTGTGTCATATTGAGGGGAGGGGGAGAGTGTCATATTGAGGGGAGGGGAATAGTGTGTTATATTGAGGGGAGGGGGAGAGTGTGTCAGTGTGTCATATTGAGGGAAGGGGGAGAGTGTGTCATTGAGGGGAGGGGGAGAGTGTGTCATATTGAGGGGATTAGGAGAGAGTGTCATATTGAGGGGAGGGGGAAAGAGTGTCATATTGAGAGGAGGGGGAGAGAGTGTCATATTGAGGGGAGGGAGAGAGCGTGTCATTTAGGGGAGTGGGAGAGTGTCATATTGAGGAGAGGGAGAGAGTGTCATATTGAATGGAGGGAGAGAGATTATCATATTGAGGGGAGAGAGAGTGTCATATTGAGGGGAAGAGGAGAGCGTGTCATATTGAGGGGAGGGGAGAGTGTCATATTAAGGAGAGGGGGAGAGAGTGTCATATTGAGGGGAGGGGGAGAGTGTCATATTGAGGGGAGGGGGAGAGTCTGTCATATTGAGGGGAGGGGGAGAGTGTGTCATATTGAGGGGAGGGATAGAGTGTCATATTGAGGGGAGGGGGAGAGAGTCATATTGAGAGGAGGGGGAGAGGGTGTGATTTAGAGGAGGGGGACAGTGTGTCATATTGAGGGGAGGGGGAGAGTGTCATATTGAGGGGAGGGGAATAGTGTGTCATATTGAGGGGAGGGGGAGAGTGTGTCAGTGTGTCATATTGAGGGGAGGGGGAGAGTGTGTCATATTGAGGGGTGGGGGAGAGTGTCATATTGAGGTGAGGGGGAGAGTGTGTCATATTGAGGGGTGGGGGAGAGTGTGTCATTGAGGGGAGGGGGAGAGTGTGTCATATTGAGGGGATTGGGAGAGAGTGTCATATTGAGGGGAGGGGGAGAGTGTCATATTGAGAGGAGGGGGAGAGAGTCATATTGAGAGGAGGGGGGGATGGTGTGATTTAGGGGAGGGGGAGAGAGTGTCATATTGAGGGAAGCGAGAGAGAGTGTCATATCGAGTGGAGGGGGAGAGTGTCATATTGAGGGGAGGGGGAGAGTCATATTGAGGGGAGGGGGAGAGAATGTCATATTGAGGGAGGGGGAGAGAGTGTGTGTCATATTGAGGGGAGGGGGAGAGTGTCATATTGAGGGGAGGGGGAGAGTGTGTCATATTGAGGGTTGGGGAGAGTGTCATATTGAGGTGAGGGGGGTAGAGTCATATTGAGAGGAGGGGGGGAGGGTGTGATTTAGGGGAGTGGAAGAGAGTGTTATATTGAGGGAAGAGAGACATGGGTGGATGCTGACTTGTGGGGGGGGGGCTGCTGACATGGAATTGGCTGGGGGGATGTGGAGGGGTATTGTGTGTTTGATGTGGAGAGGTGTATTGTGTGGGTGAGGGGGAGAGATGGGGGTATGAGAGATAGATGGGGTGTATCGTAAAGGTTAATAGTGAGGTGTTCTGGGGGAGATATGAGGATGATGAAAGAGGTGCTGGAGGAGAGATGATGATGATGATGATTTAACCCGTGTGGCCCAAATTTTTTTTCCTTGGAGCAGTTCGGCCCTTCTCACTTTACAAGTTGGTCAGGCCTGCTATAAAGAGACTTAGAGAAAGATATATGAGTAACATTCACATGTCAGAGGAAATTCAATACTTATCTTATATCATGGTTAGGCAGTAGAAGGAATCAGGACCTGCAACTTACAAATGGGCATTCAGATCAAATTCAACATTTAGACCAAATGGTGCTAAACATCCCATTTTATAAATCCAAAAGGATTCTTTTATAATTAGTTCCTGGTCTCTGCTACCATCCTTCCTGTGGGGCATACTACTGAGGACAGCGGCCCAAGTTCAGAACATGTATAGGGTTTAGATTCTGTACATAGGTCTCTGCACTTGGGACTTTAGGTTGTTCCCCAATTAAAAGAGAGGTAGCGCAAAGCCAAAGAACAAAGGAGAGGGGTCCAAATCAAGCAAAAATAGGATTTATTAGAAAGACAATAGAATTGAGGAAAACCCTCCTACGCATTTCGTACCTTAGTACTTTATCAAGGAGTAAAATACACTTGTGTCTTGCAGTCCTTTTGAATCCCAGCGAGGCACTCTGTTTCGTGCCCAAAAACGTAATGACATCATGACTTTTGCACCGATGCGCATGCGCACTGCCCAGAACCACCCAGAACTATGCCAGAACTATGATGTCACGCTTCTCCGGGAGGAAAAAGAAAAACAGAGCCCCTGAGGGATCAAAAATCTTAAGTAAAGGACTCTGTCAAACTGCCCATGAGAAACTTCAAAACAAAGGCATACGACAGAGCCTGCTCTATATGACACAGCGCAAGAGAGCAAAATCAACTGTCTCAAATCTGGAGAGAAACACAGGGAGGATCACTAAACCCATAAAACAGATATTACAATAAAGTTAAACAAATAACTAATAATAACCTATACACAAATTTACAATAAAAAGGACTGATATCACAAAAACAGTACAACAAAAAAATACGACAAAAATCATAAAAACAAACAATGAATAAAATCAGAAAAATCGATATCAGAAAATACAATATATCTGAAAAAACATCCCCACACTTGTTTCCAGTGGTTCACAGATTTAGCAAACAAATATAATACAATAATGAAAGATAATTGATGTACAGTATATATGTGTCATGCACAACTGTTGACAAAGATAAGTCTTAAAACAAAAGAAGAAAGAGGGGAATTGGGGGAATGGGGAAGGAAAAAATGGGGTTAGGGGAGGAGGAAGGGGGAAGGGTCGAGGGAGTTGGATATGTACTTGTTATATTGTTATAAGTATAATAATTACGTATAGTCCTATATTATATTGTAGAACAATGCTGTACTATATATGAATAATCAATTAAATGGAAAATATACATATTCAAACCAATAGAATAATGGATGCAGATATAGAAATAGCAACATAATTAATTGACAAAATCAATATCAATGATTTAGAGAAAATGGCTCAAGACAAATGCACATGACCCATAGCAAAAAAATGCTATGAATTTGGCAAAAACAATGACCAGATGATATGTCAAAAATCGTCTCAAGTGTACAAGTGTAATAAAGAACCAAACACTTGTAGCAAAAAAAACTACTATTGTATTGTAATTGATGAAATTGTTGATCCTAAATCTTTTACGTGGAGAGCTGGAGAAAATAGCCGTGGAGGGTTTCATATGTTTACATGCTTTACATGCACCACACTGAAATTAGCCTTTTGTCAAAAAAGATGAAGTCCTATTTGTTGTTAATTTGTGTATAGTTTATTATTAGTTGTTTGTATAACTTCATTGTAATATATGTTTTATAAGTTCACTGATCCTCCCTGTGTTTCTCTCCAGATTTGAGACAGTTGATTTTGCTCTCTTGCGCTTGCGCTGTCGCATAGAGCAGGCTCTGTTTCTGTCTTTGTTTTTAAAATTCTCACTGGGCAGTTTGACAGAGTCTTTCACTTAAGATTTTTGATCCGTCTGGGGCTCCTTTTTCTTTTTCCTCCCGGACAGGTGTAATGTCATCTGGGCGGTGTGCATGCGCATCGTTTCGGACATCATGACGTCATTACGTTTTTGGGTGCAAAACGAAGCGCCTAGCTGGAATTCAAAAGGACAACAGGCACAAGTATATTTTACTCCTTGATAAAGTACTAAGTACGAAACACGTAGGAGGATTTTCCTCTATGCTATTGTCTTTCCAATAAATCCTATTTTTGCATTATTTGGACCCCTCTCCTTTGTTCTTTGGCTGAGCGCTACCTCTCATGTTATCTTTGGACTCCAATTCAGCAGCTGCACATCTTTTCCATCATCAGGAAGTGGATGATATTCTATTATTTTCCCATCAAACAGACTGTGTGTACATAGTACCTTCTATTGAAATGGACACTCACAAAGAAACAGAGGGTCTGTGATTATTTCACTGATCCCCTGTTTTCAGGGTTTATCTGTTATTCCTGGTATTTCATGGACATATACTCACCACATTTTTCTTGACCAGGGAGGCTGTGAGGTAGCTCCTAGTTCCCTACCTGCCCTGAACCCAGACGTAATGTATGAATAATTACAGAGACCGGAACTGGTGGTATAAATGTCTGCGGCTATTTATTTTATAACAAATAACTAATTAATGGGGTAAATGCCACTCCCTGCCAGAGTACTCCTTTGACAGGTGGGGGGGGGGGATGGTCACGCTGACCCCGTGCCCCCTTTTCAGATGTCCCCTGCGACCTGGCCGTGGTCGCGAGTTGGCTCCTTGAAGTCATGTCTAAATGACCTTGCCCACTCGCACTCCCACTGTGCTTAAACAACTCAGCTCCCAGTCTGGCAAGACCAAGCACCTACCCCCCAAATGCTGCCGCGACATAGGCAAACTGGTTAATGACCCTTCCTCTTAGGAACTTCATTCCTTCCCTTTCTTTGAAAAGTATAAAGACTTCATACTGTAACAGAACACAGAGACATCAATATTCACATGTAAAACATGACAGGTAAACAATTGAATTGTTGACAATTCGCTAACTTTCAGTGTTATGGTTGCCCTGCACTATTCTTTACCAAGGGATGGGTGGGTGGTAAAATGCTGGTGGGCAGCAAACAGGCCGTGCTCCAACCACCTGGGATTTAAGTAGCCACGAGTAGCCCCTCCCCAGCTAGGGGAGGTGAGGGGGCTGGCCCAAGAGGCGGAGACTAGTCCCCTGGTCAGGAGGCCCCCTGCCAATGGCTAGGGGTCTGCTTGACCAGGGAGGATTTGAGGTAGCTCCCTTTTCCCACCCTGCTCCAAACCCACATGTAACGTACAAATAATGACAGAGACCTGATCTGGTGGTATAAAAGTCCACGACTATTTATTTTATAACAAATAACTAATGGGGTAAATGCCAGTCTCTGCCAGAGTGCTCCTTTGACAGGAGGGGAGGAGATGGTCAGTCGGTCCTTGAACCGCTGACCCCGTGCCCCCCTTTACAGCAGGGCCCCTGCGACCCAGCCATTGTCGCGAGCGGGCTCCCAGAAGTCATGTCTAAATGACCCTGCCCACTCACAATCCCCCAGACTTTCATAGACCAGCTCCCTGTGTGGCAATACCAAGTACCTATCCACCAAAAGCCCAGATTAACCCCCTTAAACTGGGCCCATACTGCCAGACCCACAAGGACCCTCTCCAACCCTCCAACAAGCTGTTATTGAAAAGGTCCACCCCAATGTCCGACACATGAACCCAGTCTTCCCTGAACAAAACACTCAAGCTAGCATCAACATCTCAGTGTCTGATCTCCCATCCACTGCACTGTGCTATGAACTTGCCTGTGGCCCTATTCACCTTCTTACATGCCCTGTCAACCGCTCGCGGTACCCTCGTGCCCCTCCATACCCGCCTATAGACAATGTCTGATCACATGACCTGAAAAACTGGCCGACAGGCAAATATAATTGCCTAGTCCAGCCTAATGGGTTCGTTCAAGTCAATCGAGTGCAAAACCGGCATGTCATTACTCCTGCGTGAATGAGAATGATATGGGGAGGCCTCCCATCCCTGGCTAACACCATGCCACATCACCCCCCAAACCCGCTTGCAAAACTTGATTAGTCACACCAAGGTGCCACATAAGCCTCCCACGTACCTGAGCCATGGAAGCTCACACCAAATTCATCACTGTGTGGTCCCCAATGCCCATAAGTAACAGGGCAATGTAAGCCGATCTGGTCCGCCTCTGGTGCCCACTTCCAAAATTCTGTCATCCGTCCTTGGACTTAAAGGGGAAGCAACCTAGGCGGTGACCCGGGCTAAGCCTCATCTTCCTCCATTGCCAGTTCTGTGTCGTTGAACCACCCCGGGGGCATCACCTGCCACCCCAACCCTTGTGAGGGCACCCTGCACTGCTGACTTGCCACCACACCACCTGAAACAGCTGCAGCCGATTTGTTCCCACGCTGTCCTGTGCCCCTCCATGACTCCCTGGCTCGCAGCTCTGCCACTGGGGGCTAAGTTCTCTACCAATGCTATATAGAGGATATCCTTTTTATCTGGAGGGGTACTCAAGAGTCTTTGGATGCCTTTTTGGTTTATTTAAATCAGAATCCCTTCAATTCAATTTTTAACTCAGTTTCTAGCAAGGACTATGTAGAGTGCCTTGACCTTGTTATCTATGTGGAACACGGTCAAATTGAAACCAAAACCTTCAATAAAGTTGTTGAAAGGAATACTAAATATTAGCAAGTAGTAACCACCATTCCGTGTGGTTAAATAATGTACCGTATGGACAGTTCCGTCATTTGAGGCGGAACTGTTCCAAACTAGAGGTCTTTGAACAACAGGCAGAACAGTTAAAGATTAAATTTAAAGAAAAAAATTACAGGGATGATGTTATTAATAATGCATATAACAAATCAAAATTAGGAACTAGGTGTGATCTTATTACATAAAAAGATAAAAGTATCAAAGACAATATCAATTACAGTGAATTTGCCTTTTTTTTTTACAGAGTTAAATAATCAGGCTAAAGATGTAAAACAAAATACTCATTAAACACTGGGAAATGTTGACAAGCGGTCCGATTTTGCGAAATCTACTGCCTAAACAGCCTAAAATTATATTTTCTAAAGCTAGGAATATTAAAAATCAGATTGCTCCTAGTAAGATTAGGAGTATTCCAAATAATTCAAATTGGTTGTCTTCTAGTGTTAAATCTGTGGGTTTTTACAAATGCAATAAATGTAGCAGTTGCAGAAGTAATACTTTAATAACAGGTTGTGTTAAGGAATTTATATCTCATGATCAAGCACACAAACACAAGATTAAACATTTCAGCACGTGATTCTGTATACATTGTGTATCTTTTGATTTGCCCATGCAATCAATATTATGTGGGTAGGACAAAAAGGAAACTAAAGATTCGTATGTAAGAACATATTCGTAATATTAAGATAGGGTTAGAGACGCATAGTGTCAATCATTTTTAATTATGTCACAATTGTGATCCAACAGGTATCAGATTTTTTGGCATAGACCAATGTAAACAAAACTATCGTGGAGGTGATAGGATTGTGGCTATCAATAGGTTGGAGACCACATGGATTTTTAAATTAAAAACACTCTCACCTTTGGGTCTCAATTTAGAGATTGATTTAGTTTCCTTTTTGTAAATTTCTCATGCTAACTCAGTTTGTGGTGCATATCTGTTGTTAATTATAAATTATTGTAAGATTATGTGTTCTTTCACATTGAGTTATATATTAGTTCTGGGTTATCCTTTGTCAGTATTCATTTTAATTATGCATAAAGTTTTAATCCCAATTATCCATTTATCAATTAGAAAGGGAATTTTAGGGAGAGTTTCAGCAACTCCAATCTGTACCCCTGACGAAGCCTATCCAGGCGAAACTAGTTGGGAAGCAGATTTGAGGAGGATTCAGGAGGATTACACTGGAGGACTTGCTATTCAAGACTGAACTAACACAGACAATCACATGGAAGTCTCGTGAGATGGGATTAGGAGTCCTACGTGACGCAGAAGCGATCCGGTAGCAAGGAGGGGATAGTGAAGGAGGACGTGGGACATTGCTCCAAAAGATTGAAAGAACCCAGGTGCCGATGAGCAGAACTATCCGTGAGGGGAGTGTGACAAACTACCCCGTTAGATACAATTGTCAACAGTGTTCATTGGCTGTGTGTGCAGTGTGGCTCCGGTGGATATATCCTTTTTAAAGTTTTTATGTGTATTGTCTTATTAAATTAATTGTACAATTGTACATTTTGTCCACACCTCGATTTACTATTCTTGATTATTCCTCTGGGATCTGAGTTAAGTTTGCTGATCACATCGTGGAGAAGTGACCAGACGGAGAGGACCATCCTGTGTGAAGGAGTAAAGTATTGTGTATACTGTATACTGTGATCTTTGTTTATCATCTTGTAAGTGCACCTTGAACAGCAGGTTATTTGCTGATTTCCCATATCAGATTACACTATGTGTTGTTTTCTATTTTTCTTTCTCTCCCGTGTGCTATAGGTTCAGCTGTTCCTGCCACTGGAGGCTGCCTCCCTGCTTGCGGACCCTGTTCTATGCCCCTCCATGATGCCCTGCCTCGCAACTCTGCCACCGGAGGCTGCCGCCCTGCTTCCGGCCAAGGTCTTCTACCAGGTGTGGCCTGCCACCGCAACCTTCATGGCCAGGCCTCACCATGGGGGCCGGCATCATCACTTGGCAATTGTTTAGAGCGTGAAGTGGCTTGAATGTACCAGCCTTGTCCATAACCATGGCCTTGTCTGCTTGTGAAGAAGCTGTCTAGCTGCTGGTCTAATCAGCCCTCTTCATGGTTCAACGACTCAGCTTGGAGTAGACTAAATTGCTCAGATATTGCGAGTGCCATTGCTAGTGTGGGATGAGAGCAATGTCTGTGAGTGTATGTGTAATTAAACTTGTTGTGATGCGCTTCTGCAAGAGCCACGACTGGCCTTCTTATGATACTAACAGAGAGTGTGCTTGTGCGTTAGTGTTTTAGCAAAACACCAAGGATGCCACGAATCAAGACGGGGGGGGGGAAATCAGCCGGCTACTAACTTAGAAATCCCAGCTGAAATAGACAAGAAATATGCAACCGTTATAATAATCAGGTCGGAAACCCGACCATGTCTCATAAAATACATGCGTACATACCATATAACAGAAAAAGAGATGATCCAGGGCTCCACGGATCATATCAAGTGCCAGTCACTTGATAAAGGCCTTGCTGTGGCCGAAACGTCGTATATTCTGACAAATAAATTCTTTGTATTGAAATCCGTGGAGCCCTGGATCATCTCTTTTTCTATGTTATTGGACTGCTACAGATAGGCTATTCCTTAACAAGGCGCACCGGTGTTTGCGCAAGTATCATTAATTCTTTTTGCATCTGTTTGCATTGCTAAATTGTGCAGTATATCCACTTATATACATACCATATAACCCTTTATGCTCGATGTAACTATGTATTTGCAACCATACTTATGCTATTATAACTCCACTGGAGCGGCAATAATAATGAGTTAAATAAGTCATCTAAATTGTTGGGAGTGTATCTCTTGGCCACATAACCCTGTAACAGAGTAAATGACAAAGCCCTGTTTATTAAATTTCTGAGTTTATTAATCCAGAATAATTCCCTCTGGAAAAAATGTAGGTTAAATTGGTCATTGTATGTTCCCCTGAGTCCAGATGTGCCTTTTATCTCAGATCACACTGCCCCCTATATATTAGAGAATGCCAAAGTACAATATATTTGGCTTACTAAAGTATTTATTCGCTGAGTTTCGAATCTAAAATGTGTAATCAATAAGATGTAAACCCGGTATTGTGAGATTGTATGTGCAGTTATATATATTTACAGTATGCAATGACCCCTCACCCCAGTTTTCAGTTTTATTAGATGACATGCACTCATGTACTGCAAAACACCATGTGGCTGGCACCCTTGTGAGGAGCCTGCCTTGCTCATTGCTTGACTCACATAACCTCAGTTGTGATTTCTCTATTATGAGAGAAACAGCCCTCCCTGCAAGAGCAGCGCACGCTCAGCCTGCCAATGCATATGTCATTGTGCACTTACCCGCTATATTCTCGTAAACCTTCCAGGGATCTCACAATGCTGATTTGGTACAAAATCACAGATACTCCATCGTTCGCGGCTGATGTTTCACAGCAGGAGATCTCACATAACATGATAAAATCTGGAATCAGATATACTATACAGTGGCGACATACTTTATTCTCGTTCGGCTAGTCCCGCGAATTTGGGTATACTCGGGTGTATTGAGGTTTGTGATCGCTTTCTGCCGGAGTGTATTTTCCCGGCAGGGATTGAAGCATTTTATTCCGGCTGGCTGCAATACTGCAATGCCGTGTAAAAACACATGGGGGCGCTTGCGAGCTGTTCTCTTTGAAGCCGTCCCCTATAATGAATTGTAATGCAGTATATATACTGTATATATATATATACTGTATAACAACAGCCCCTATAACCCCTAACATACAGTACTGTACATATACAGTACTGTATATGCACATACATAAATGATACTATGGGCCGGCGGGGGCGAGAGGTGTTTGCAGCAGAGAGAGATCCGCTGCTCTCTCTCTCTGCGCAAACATCGGCACATTAAAAATTATTTTCAATATATTTTTATTTATAGTGTAGATGTGCAGGGGGTCTCGGGAGCTGAACCGCACTGGTTTCAGGTCGGGGGACCCCCTGCTCCCTGAGATACAGACCCCTACTGCTCAATATTATTAAAAATACAGAAATGCTGCTTCATTACCATAGCGTATAGCCGCTAAGGCAATGAAGGGGTTAACCCACCGTGCCCGCTTTATTGTGGATAGCGGGGTGGGTGAAGGGGGTATTTGGCCCTTGGTGTGAGTTTAGGACTTGCGGGGGGGTTTTGGGTGCACTTAACCCCTTCACGACCGTAGCAGTTAATACCGCTACGGTCATGAAGGGGTTAACCACTCCCGCGACCCCCCCCCCCCCCGCAAGCCCAAAACAAACACCGTTGGGGCTAATACCCCCTTCACCCACCCCCACTACCCACAATAAAAAAGAATCACACACAGCATCCCCGCAATACATAAATAAATAAATAAATACAAATAAATACATTTGAAATACATTTTTATTCCTAGTGTAGATGTGCAGGGGGTCTCGGGAGCTGAACCGCATTGGTTTCAGGTCGGGGGACCCCAGCTCCCCGAGATACAGCCCCCTTTATGAGGTGCCGGTATCCCTCTGCGTTTAAAGGGCCCGATCACGTGATCGCGGCCTGTTAACCAAGCAGAGCAGAGGGATACCGGCACCCCCTAAAGGGGCCTGTATCTTGGAGAGCAGGGGGTCCCCAGACCTAAAACCACAGCGGTTCAGCTCCGGAGACCCTCTGCACATCTACACTATAAATAAAACACATACAGTATATACAGTAAATAAACACTCGTTCTTTACCTTAGCGGCTATGCGCTATGGTAAAGAAGCAGCATTTCTGCACATCTACACTATCAATAAAAATGTATTTTAAATGTATTTATTTATTAATTGTGCTGCTGCTGCTGTGTGTGAATTTTTTATTGTGGGTAGTGGGGGTGGGTGAAGGGGGTATTAGCCCCATCGGTGGTTGTTTAGGGCTTGCGGGGGGGTAGCGGGTGCACTTAACCCCTTCACGACCGTAGCGGTATTAACTGCTACGGTCGTGAAGGGCTTAAGTGCACCCGCAACCCCCCGCAAGTCCTAAACTCACACCAAGGGCCAAACACCCCCTTCACCCATCCCCGCTACACACAATAAAAAAATTCACGCACAGCTGCCTCACAATTAATAAATAAATCTAAATAAATAAATAAATACATGAAGAGAAATAAATATATACTGTATATATATACTGTATATATACAGTATATATATACACTGGCGACACACTTTATTCGAGCTTGGCTAGTCCCACGAATTCGGGTATACCCGGGTGTATTGAGGTTTGTGACTGTTTTCTGCCCGAGTTCATTGAGTTATTTTCCAAGCAGGGATTGAAGCATTTTATTCCCGCTGGCTGCAATACTGCACAGTATATATATATATATATACTGCATTACAATTCATGAATTTATGCCATCTGGTAGACACGCGAAGCATTGCAGCCTATTAAATCCTAATCATTATCATTTAACAGATCAGCCGCCCATCAGCCAGGCATGAACCCAGGCTGGGAAGACAAATGCAACGAGGCTTGTCAGAGGTGAGGAGCGGCGCATTCCAGGTATCTGCCAGGTACATACTGGGTATTTGCTCGAATAAAGTGTGTCGGTGCAGTAATAACAATCCCTATACATATACAGTATATACTGTGTGTGTATATATATATATATATATATATATATATATATATATATATATATATATATATATATATATATATATATATATATATACACACAGTATATACACACACATGATGAACCAATATACAAATACATGTAGATTGGTTCTCAAAATCATACTGTCCTACAAATAACGCTTCTCCATACAGACAATAATAATAATCCATTTAATAATCCTAACTGATCTTACAATATAAAACGTAACATTCCAATCCACACAGTACATTGCATTTACATTGTATAAATGATGCATAAAATCTATGCACCATATACATTCTGCAAATGAATGTTAACAATATCATTGCAAGCTACTGTACCAGTAAATACAAACACGTCAACTATTTTAACCAATCAAGTAAACAAAAATCAATATATACTGTAAGTACCAACCAGAAAACACAATTTAAAACCAAAGCTAGCCTTACAATACCAAGGATTACATCTATCTAATTGTAAAAAACATTATACATTATACACACATTGAAGCATTGCAATAAACAACATACAGTACAGTACATCCCCTGTATCTCCCTGCCTTCAGTGTAATCTGTTTAAAGCCCCCTCCCCCCTAATGTTTCTGTTAAACAGATTACACTGAAGGCAGAGAGATTTAAAGCCCCCTCTCCCCTAATGTTTCTGTTAAACAGATTACACTGAAGGCAGAGAGATTTAATAGAAACATTAGGGGGGAGGGGGCTTTAAACAGATTACAATGAAGGCAGAGAGATTTAAAGCCCCCTCCCCCCTAATGTTTCTGTTAAATCTCCCTCCCTGCCTGCATTGCTGTGAGTGCAGTGTATGTAAATGTGGGGTGGGGAGGGGGGGGGACACAATGTGCAAACCGCTGTGGTTTTAGGTCTGGGGACCCCCTGCTCCCTGAGATACAGCCCCCTTTAGGGGGTGCCGGTATCCCTCTGCTCTGCTTGGTTTACAGGCCGCGATCACGTGATCGGGCCCTTTAAACACAGAGGGATACCGGCACCTCATAAAGGGGGCTGTATCTCGGGGAGCAGGGGGTCCCCCGACCTGAAACCAACGCGGTTCAGCTCCCGAGACCCCCTGCACATCTACACTAGCAATAAAAATGTATTTCAAATGTATTCATTTGTATTTATTTATTTATTGTGGGTAGTGGGGGTGGGTGAAGGGGGTATTAGCCCCAACGGTGGTTGTTTTGGGCTTGCGGGGGGGGGGGGGGGGTCACGGGAGTGGTTAACACCTTCATGACCGTAGCGGTATTAACTGCTACGGTCGTGAAGGGGTTAAGTGCACCCGCAACCCCCCCGCAAGTCCTAAACTCACACCAAGGGCCAAATACCCCCTTCACCCAAGCCTGCTACCCACAATAAAGCGGGCACGGTGGGTAAACCCCTTCATTGCCTTAGCGGCTATACGCTATGGTAATGAAGCAGCATTTCTGTATTTTTAATAATATTGAGCAGGAGCAGGGGGCCCCCTGAGTTTAGATTTCTGGCTCAGGGAACCCCCTGCTCACTGTACAATATTATTTAAAATACAGAAATGCTGCTTCTTTACCATAGCGCATAGCCGCTAAGGTAAAGAATGAGTGTTTATTTATATATGTGTTTTATTTATACTGTACATGTGCAGAGGGTCTCCGGAGCAGAAACCTTTTGGTTTCAGGTCCGGGGACAACCTGCTCCCCGTGATACAAGCCCCTTTTGGGGGTGCTGGTATCCCTCTGCTTGGTTTAACAGGCCGCGATCACGTGATCGGGACCTTTAAACGCAGAGGGATACCGGCACCTCATAAAGGGGGCTGTATCTCGGGATGCAGGGGGTCCCCCGACCTGAAACCAGTGCGGTTCAGCTCCCGAGACCCCCTGCACATCTACACTATAAATAAAAATGTATTGAAAATAATTTTTAATGTGCCGATGTTTGCGCAGAGAGAGAGCAGCGGATCTCTCTCTGCTGCAAACACATCTCGCCCCCGCCGGCCCATAGTATCATTTATGTATGTGCATATACAGTACTGTATGTGTACAGTACTGTATGTTAGGGGTTATAGGGGTTGTTGTTATACAGTATATACTGCACCGACACACTTTATTCGAGCAAATACCCAGTATGTACCTGGCAGATACCTGGAATGAGCCGCTCCTCACCTCTGACAAGCCCCGTTGCGTTTGCCTTCCCAGCCTGGGTTCATGCCTGGCTGACGGGCGGCTGATCTGTTAAATGATAATGATTAGGATTTAATAGGCTGCAATGCTTCGCGTGTCTACCAGATGGCATAAATTCATGAATTGTAATGCAGTATATATATATATACTGTGCAGTATTGCAGCCAGCGGGAATAAAATGCTTCAATCCCTGCCTGGAAAATACCTCAATGCACTCGGGCAGAAAACAGTCACAAACCTCAATACACCCGGGTATACCCGAATTCGTGGGACTAGCCAAGCTCGAATAAAGTGTGTCGCCAGTGTATATATATATATATACTGGGTATATACAGTACTGTATATATATACTGCATTACAATTCATGAATTTATGCCATCTGGTTGGACACGCGAAGCATTGCAGCCTATTAAATCCTGATCATTATCATTTAACAGATCAGCCGCCCGTCAGCCAGGCATGAACCGTGGCTGGGAAGGCAAACGCAACGCGGCTTGTCAGAGGTGAGGAGCAGTGCATTCCAGGTATCTGCCAGGTACAAACTGGTTATTTGCTCGAATAAAGTGTGTCGCAGAAGTATGTATGATGTAAAGTGATTACCATCCCTGAGAAGAGCCTGCATTATTCCGTGCATGAATCACCTAACCACAAGTGAAATGTCTTCATTATGCAAAGACAGGAGCCCCCCCCCCATTGGAGGACTTTGTGTAGCCTCCCACCTCATCCTGGGGGTGGAGGACATTGCCCCCTCACTCCAGTTATCAGTTACAGTAGATAAAATGAAAACATGCATAATGCCGCATGACTAATTTCATCAAGTGTGTGAGTAATGAAACTAGAAGAGGGGAAATTGGCCGATTGCTCAATGAGACATCCCAGCTGAAATAAACAAGAAATATTCAACCATTGTAATTAACTATAAAGCAGATTTACAGAGCTAACAATCAAGCTTCAATGTCTCCACCAGTGACGTTTCCAACCCCTCTGTAAAAGGAAGATTACAGATGAATCCCAAACCTTCCACGTGACCTTTTAGCAAGGTAACCATCTCACTTTGTTTACCACGCCCATTACATTGCCTAATACCCGGCGTTCACTATTTTACTCTCCATAAATCAATAACCTTACCTATTCCCCACCTCAAATTCAGTACAATAATAAAGCATGGTGAGGGGTAGGAAAACTAATTACGTTGCACGCTTTGCTATCTGCTTTAAAGCCCCCTTTGCCACAGGCATCCTCATGCAGCATGTTAGCCAGACTTAGCTAAAAGTAAACTCAGACCCCCTGTGATAGCCCCATGATCCTGTGATACCCAGATAACCATAGTGTTAAACAGCCAACTGTGCTACCTGGAACAGCAGACATTCTATCTTTATGTATATGTACTGTATAATCCTTTCCACTCATTTTAACTCAGTGTTTGCAACATGCGCCTGAATGCTCATTGTCTTATGTAACAAGTAACTAACTGTACGATAACCATGTTTATGCCATTATAACTCTCTGTCTAAGACATACTTGAATACAGAAAAGAAGGGAGAGCACAGGTTGAGGGATATTGGGGGTAATAGAAATAAGGTGGTTGAGTTTGAGTGTATGAATCCTCGAACTAGTGATTATGGGGGTAATAAAGTATAAAATAACAGAAACACTTACACGGCCTTGTGCAAATGCTGTCGCATCAAGGTTTCTTTTGTTCTTTGTTTCTTTATTCTTCTGGTGTGGTGTTCCTTCTCTCCTGGTCCAAGTTGTAGCTCCTTCAACTTACCTGCAACTCTTGATTATGGTATCCCCCTCAGAGTAAATGAACAAATGAATAAACAGATGTTAAGGGACAATGCAGGTATTAATAACAATGCCTAGTTCCGATGATTAAAAGGGTATGTATAAAAAGCAGAATGAACTGCAAATCACTCACATGGGCAAGTGTGGTTGTGGTCTTTGGGGAGGTATCTTTCCTCCTCTTCACAAGAAGAGTTTCCGTGTTTAGGACTCTTGGGACATTAAAATAAAATAAAAATGATACTCACACGGCCACGTGTGAGTGCACACTGGGAATGGTATCTTTTTGTTCTCCTTTAAACTTCAATACTGACTCCAAGGTGTATTAGAAGTTTAAAATCTCCCTTCCGTGTGATAATGTAAACCAATGATAGAACTCTTGAGTAGATTTGACAACCGTTCTCTATTTTTTTGAAAAATAAAACAATTTAAAAAACACTTAAGACTAAAATGCATAAGGACATAAAAAAGTAACAGCCAGTCCTTTGGATAGTAATGCAGGGCGCATGGTGCGCAGCTAACTAAGTCCTCGTCCGGGTATAGTGCTGCGCCTCCGTTGTCCCACTCCTGACGGTGGCTGTGTTAGTTCAAAATGCTTAGAGGTTTTGATCAACGCGTTTCGCCCTTTCTTGGGCTTCCTCAGACTCTAATGAATGTAAAGATGGCTAATCAGATTCGTGAGTTAATTATTCACGACTTCAGCCGTGTGTGTAGATTCACCCACAGTTTAAAACAGATAATAAACGGCTAATCATGATATTAAATAAACCATACAGTGAAAAATAGTGTAGTGAAAACAATAATCTTAATTCAAAACAGATTAAATTAAACAATTGTGAAAGTAATGTACTATTTAAATATAAATAGAACTCAGTATTAACGTGACATAGAGTGGATTAGTGTTATTCGTATTGAGATAATAGGCAATATAAAACGCGATTAATTGTGATGTTTATACAATAAAAAGCGTAATAAAAAAAAAAATGTATACAAAAATAATTCAAAACAAATTAAACAGTTGTGGAAGTAGTGGACTATTTAATATATATATAGAACTCGATATTTACATGACATAGTGTTAATTAGTGTTATTTGTATTAAAATAATAGGCAATAAATAACGCCATTAGTTGTGATATATAAAGTTTATACAATAAAAAAATGTGATTCAAAAATAAATTTTATACAAAAATCTTAAAAACACAAATCCATGTGTATACCATAAATTTGAACTAAAATCAACTAGAACATAAAATTCATGGTGTGAGATTAACATATAATTGTTAACTTACAAACTCATAATATTTCGTCTTATATAATACCACACAAGATGTGGTGTTTAAATATAGTGTTTAATAAAATCATAGTTCATACAGTGACGGCCGACCTGAGTCTAAATCAGCTAGATCCGCGGCTCTCAGATTATCTCGGTCAGGTGCGTCTTTTTTCTTTTTTTTGTCCGGAGTGAATTGGGTTATTTTAGCGCTTGTGATATTAGCATTTTATTTTCGCTGTCTGCAATACTGCAATGCCGTGTAAAAACTCAGGGGGGCGTTTGGGGGCTGTTGTCCTAGAAGTCTAATACCTTCGCGGTTCAACCTACGTCAGTACACAGTCTGTGTGTGCGCGCGCGCAGTAATTGTAAATTTGCATATTTAAAGTATACATGCATTTGCAGTGCTGTTCTGCAGTACAGTATGCCTCATTTGAAAATTGTTGAAATGCATAGGCGTGTACAGTACTGTAACAGTGTCACATTTCGGCATATACAGCGCTCTCCCCTCGCTCAGGATAATTAACTGCACTGCAGGGTATTTCAACTTCTTATCTTCTCTACAATGCAGTACTTTTCTCTTCCACACCATTCCTTTGAACGACCAAAAAAAAAAAAAAACATTTTTTTTATTCTAATTTTTTTTTCTCCGCAAGCCTGCAAAAACCATCATGATACTGTATTACAATATTCAATCTGTGCTGTAGCTTTTGACTGCGACCCTGTGCGTTTGACTGCACATGGTTGAATTGTGTGCTTTTTAAGTACTGTATTTGGGGGTGTAGGGATCATATTATTATGATAACCTGCTTTTTTAAATTAAAGTATGTCATTATCTTTGAACTTCATGCAGCTATACCCTGTAGCCCCCTCCCCCACGAACACACAAAAGGCTCGCTCAAGGATTTGAAACTCCACAGAGTCATTAATTTTCTGACGCTTGACATTGTGTTCTTAATCCGTCCATAGCCGAGCGTCAGCCCCCTCACTGCGCCTGCGTTTAATCCTCTTTGAGATGGGAGCAAGCTGATTACTGGGGGGGGGGGGGTTGTCAATGATTATGATTAGCAGGAATGTAAATAAATATTTATTTTACTAGGAACAAAAAAAATAAATATAAAACGCTTGCCATTGTGTTTTTAATCAGTCCCTAGCAGAGCATCACCTCTCTATGCACCTGCATGTTTGAGTGAGTGACCAAAAAAAAAAAAAAAATTATTATAATTTTTTAATTGTCATTTTCTCCACAAGTCTGCAAAACAATCTTTATATTACGATATTCAATCTGTGCTGTAAGCTTTTGACTGCGACCCTGTGCATTTGACTGCACATGGTTGATTTGTGTGCTTTTTATATACTGTATTTGGGGTGTAGGGATCAAATTATTACAGTATGATGAACTGTCTTTTGAAATTACTGTACTGTATGTAATTTCTTTGAACTGCTGCACAGCTAATCCTTCATGCAGCCCCCTCCCCCACGCACACACACAAGGCTCGCTCAAGGTTTTGAAACACTTATCGACAGACACCCCCACAGAGTCATTAATTTTCTGAAGCTAGTCATTGTGTTTTTAATCCGTCCCTAGCCGAGCTAAAAAGCCTCGCTGCACCTGCATGTAATCCTCTTTCAGATGGGAGCTAGCTGATTACTGCGCATGACTCATCCAACCCCCCCCTCCACAGAGTCATTAATTTTCTGAAGCTAGTCATTGTGTTTTAATCTGTCCCTAGCCGAGCTAAAAAGCCTCACTGCGCCTGCGTGTAATCCTCTTTGAGATGGGAGCTAGCTGATTACTGCGCATGAATCACCCAACCCCCCCCCCCTCCACAGAGTCATTAATTTTCTGAAGCTAGTCATTGTGTTTTTAATCTGTCCCTAGCCGAGCTAAAAAGCCTCACTGCGCCTGCGTGTAATCCTCTTTGAGATGGGAGCTAGCTGATTACTGCGCATGAATCACCCAACCCCCCCCCCCCAACCCTTTGAGGCTTTGTTTACATGTCGACACAGAAGAGAAGCGTGGAAAAACACAGAATGTCTTCACCTGAATACCAAGGAGTCTGGCTCGCAATGAGTAATATCCATCTATACCAGCCATTCATAAAATTGAGACTGCCTTTCAAGATCTCCTGGAGGGTGATCGAGGCAGCCTTCCAGCTTGAACTTTCCCTATTGCTCAAAATTCCCACCACCTTCCATGTATCATTGTCATGTACCTAACCAGTCATCCGGATCCAGCTGAGATTTGAAGTTGTTTTCTTTTCACTTCTACCAAGATGGCTATCTACAGGAAGTGATCTCACAACTACATTGCAGCAACCATAGCCATCTCGCTTCCTCACAATTTCTGCCTTCATTCCCTAAAGAGGAAATCAGCCTATTTTTGAGTTGGAATTACTTAAACTTATCTTTGCCCTTTAAAATACTATAATTCCCACTCACTCCTTGCCTGTGCAAGATTGTCCATACCTTTTTCCTGTCTAATCTCTCTGTGCTGTCTTTCCTGCCTTTGAACTCCTCTGCCTCTCTCCAGCCCTGACCCCGTAATAGTCACCGTGACCTATTTTACCAGCAGCTGCACTCTGCCCTGACCTCATAACCAGGCCCCATGATTCTTACTCATTCAGCATCTAGATCCCAGGTACGACTCAGTCTATACTAAACACCTCTTCCTAGCACCGCGGTCTGTGTCTTGGACAGTAACAAGTTACATATGCAAACATAATTCTGATGTGTGACACAAATAACTGCAGGATGGAAATCCTTGCAAAATATAAAGTCAGATTCTAGATAGTTGATATGCCTAACTTCTGAGTAGCAAAATAATGCTAATATGCGACAGAACTTTCCAGTACTTTTTTGTGTCAGAGGCTGCAGCTTAAAAGAAAAAAAGTCAATAACTACACGCTATCCAACATATTGTAAATAAATATATATGCAAAATTTATGAAGCAGATACACAGTCAACATACTACACATGCAATATCTGTAGTTACTGTATAAGAAAACACTTGGTAAAATAAAAAAGTCTTCCGAACTCTGCATAAAGAATATTGAAAGACACCTACAGTAATTGTAACATTACTTTAAGAGGAAGAAAACAAAGAAGCCCATGCAAGATTTGTATACCCATTTTTTGGGGTCACCACGTGATGGGCTTCTGGTGCTGCTGCCTCTGCCATGCTTTTCTTTATCAATTTTGACAGTGCATTCACTGGTTTCATGGACAAAGAGATTCAGTGTGCCATCTGCTGGACACATTACTGAATTGCAATTAAATAAATAAACCCTACAAATAATTATTTTGACTGCCCGCGGTAGGAAATCAGTATGTAAACAAAGTGTTCTCGCAAGTGGAATATAGCGCCTTTTTATGGAAATAAATACAGTAGGCTGCGCTTATAGTGCCGGCTACAGCTACGGCTACGGATGATGTCTCCCATCTCCGTAGCCCAAGCGAAAGTTGTAATTTGAGTTTGGGAGAAGTCTCTAGCTACAAGGGGAGTGACAGAAGGCAGAGGGGTGGGGACAAGAGCAAGGGGTAAGGTTGAAATGGAGGGGAGTTGTAATTTCTGTTTGTACTGGTATGTTGAATTTACTGTACATTTACTTCAAATTACGGGAGAATTTACTATTTTAAAGTTGTTCATATAGTGTGTTTCACTTGACAGACACACACACACAATCAGAGCCACCAACAGAAATCATGGGGCCCAGGACAAATGAAAGGAGCAGGCTCCCCCCCCCCCGCCCCAACCCATAGCGCACCTACCACGGAAAAACAAATTTTAGCATACAACTTTTACTTAAGCCCCCAATACATATAAAAATACACCCCCCCCAATACATATAAAAATACAACATCAATAATAAAACGCTGCACCCAGTGCCGGGTCGACAGTGGTGAAAGTCAGCTGGGCTAAGCTTCCAGCTCGCCGGCGTGAGAGGGAGGCCCGGTGCATGCACGAGCAACCATTGTGGGACTGAGAGGTGCCTGCAGCGGGGCAGGGCTGGCAGCAACTGCTTTTACCTGCAGCTGGGCCCCTGCCACCGCCAGCCCCCCGCAGTCCCTCCAGCCTCCGGGCTACCGTCACCCACGGGCCCCCACAGTTCTGCCAGCCACTGGGCCCCCACCACAACCCCCCCGCAGTCCCGCCAGCTGTTGGGCCCCTGCCACGCCCCCCCTCCCATCTCCAGCTACCGCCCCCCCACCACCACACCACCCTCCCCCTGCAGCCACCAGCCTGACCTGTGTTAACCCCAAGGTAAGCCTGATTTGTATATGTATAGGAGGTGCATTTTATATATGTATTGGGGGGGAGTGGGGTATATTTGTAGATGTATTGGTGGGGAGTGGGTATATTTGTAGATGTATTTGGGGGAGTGTGGTATATTTGTAGATGTATTGGGGGGGAGTAGGGTATTTTTAGATGTATTGGGGGGTGGGGTGTGTTTTTGTATGTATTGGGGGGATAAGTAAAAGTAAAGCGCTAAAAAAATATTTCTGTGGTAGGTGCGCTACGGGTTGGGGGGGATCTTCTCCTTTCATTTGTTCTGGTCCCCATGATTTCTGTTGGCGGCCCTGATATCACAAACACAATCACACACACACACAAAATCCCACACACAGAATCCCACACACACATACACACACAATCCCAAACACACACAACCCCACACACTCACACAATCCCCCCACACACACAATCACACATGCAATCTCACACACAATCCCACACACACACAATCACACACACACACAATCACTCAAACACACACACACACACACACACACAAACACACACACACTCCCATACACTCCCACACACGCAATCTCACACACAATCTCACACACAACCCCCCCCACACACACACCCCTATTCAGTAAGGGGCGAATACGTGGCGAGAAGCAAAAAAAACGCCAATGTGTTTGCCGTTTTTTTTTTTCGCCATCAGCTAGGCAAAAAGGCACTTTTCGCCTCAACTAGGCATTTTTTCCGCCACGCTCAATTCTAGTAGTGGCGAGTAGCTTTGCGCCGCTATTCGCCACTCTAGAATGGCGTTTTTTTGCCGAATCCAGCACGCAACAAAAAGTAGGCAAGTTGATGGTGAGAGGCTGCTGATGAGCGGCGGATCGGCACTTAGAAAAAATTCACGCCTTTTTCCTGGCTGTGATTGATGCCAGGGGTCTCCGGAGCTGATACCATTAATACCAGCACCGGAGCCCCCCGGCATGCATCCGAGGCAGGAAAAATGCATGTAAAGCCCACTTCATTACCTTAGCGGCTAACCGCTAAGGCAATGAAGGGGTTTACCCCCCGTGCCAGGTTTATTGTGGGTAGCGGGGTTTGGGTGAAGGGGGTATTTGGCCCTTGTTGTTTGTTTAGGGCTTGCGGGGGGTTGCGGGTGCACTTAACCTCTTCACGACTGTAGTGGTTAATACCCCCCTAACCTACACATATATGCACATACAGTATAGTAATGGGCACAATTACTATTATCCACAAATGGATAATAGTGAATGTGCCCATTTTAAATACATTAAGAACAATAAATACATTAAATACATAAATGTTTCTTTTCATGACGTCATCTTAAAGGCAATTGAAGCACAGCCATTCTGATTGGCTGTGCTTTAATTTCCTTTAAATGACGTCATCATTTTTTTTTCCAGCCAAATCACATGTTTCTCACTGCCCAATCAGGACCATGGGAAACATTTGAGCAAAATGTGACGTCATAAGCTTATAAAAGCCTATGTCGCCTCATTTTGAAGCTAGTCGCCGAGGAAGGAACATCTCCCCTCCAAAGAAGAGAAGAAGGGTGTGGCGTAAGAAGACGGAAGAAGACGGAAGAAGACGGAGAAGACCCCAAAAGACCCCAAAGAAGACCCCAAGACAGATGGGAAGTATTACAAATAGAAGAAAAAGACACAGACGTGGATTTGTAATGATTTTTTATTTTATGGTTTACCTGTGGATTGGTTCCTGTGCTTCCGGGTCGCCTGGATTTTGGTGGGTGGGCATCTAATGGTGAGTAAACAAAAGAAAAGTTTATTATTTTTAATTTTACAGGTTTTTTTTATTTTTCATTCATGTCTTTTATTTTTTAACTCCCATTTAATGCCTGTGAATGTATCTATGTATATACATACATTCATGGACACTGAATGGGTGTATTCTATGTGAATTTTGTACAGTATGCAAATGCATTGTTTTTTATGCTGTAATATTGCCCCTGTATTTTATGTATATCTATCTACTGTATATGGATAGACATATAGGGATAATAATTGATTGGTTTTGTAATGTTTATGTTTTTTTCATGTTTGGCTAATGTATTTATCAGCTTTATTTTGTCATTGTTGTGAATAATGTAATTTGTATTTAGTTACAGGTTTATTGTAATGGCTTCTTTATGGTACTTAGATTAGAATGATGGTGGTTACTTTAAATTAGAATTGTTTTGGCAATGGTTTGGCTTTACGAATTGAATAGGGAATTGTATAATTGATTTGTATTGCATTGTAATTGTTTGAGGAAATGGATTAATTGATTGATGCTAATTGCATTGATGTTGCTTACTTTCTATTTGATTTTCATGATGGCATTGCTGGTTAGGGGACATTGTTCATATTGTATTTTATTGTTACATATATTTTGCATAGTGTTACATGATGCACAGATTAATTGCATCATGTACACACTCAATACAATTGTGTGACATTTCATAGACATTTGTGTAGCTGCATATTTGTGGGTTTATATTTACAATGGCTGCTGGATTAATTTTAACATGCAATGTGGTGATTTTAAGATTAAAAATTCATGTTTTGATTTATGCATGTTTTATGTGTTTAATAATGGGCAAATAATCGATTATGCATATCTGGATAATAGTTATTTGGCACATTATTGTACTGTATGTGTTTGGCGGCAGGAGGATGTATGTATTGAATGTATAGGTCAGGTTTATTTATTTTACATTCAGGGTTGGTTCCTTGGTTCTGCGTGAGACCTCTGGAGACCACCTGCGGTATCCTCGGATATCTCACAGGTATCAGGCTGCGTGGGTCCAAGGGTGACACCTGTGGGGAAGAACCGGTGGCCCCACATCTGTGGGGGCACCGCGGACCCGTAGTGTGCGGTGAAGAACCGGTGGTCCCACATCTGTGGGGGAACCGCAGACACATAGTGAGCACCCGTGGGTCCCCAGACCCCCGTGAGACCCACCCGAGGCCCCTCAGACACCTGTGGGTCTGACTCGAGGCTCCCAGACATCTGCGGGCCTACCGTGGGGACCCAATTGTGGCCCACGGTGTGCCACGGAGGCCACCTGGGGGCCATGGCACTTGGCGGGACACACCAGCAGGCCTCCAGAACCTGTATGAAACAAGTTGCTTGTACCCTGTAGGTCTGTCAGGTGACCCACCGGGCCTGCCGGGGACTCGCATGGGGCTGGGGTATGAACCTTATATGTAAAATGATAAATCATGTATTTATGGGGGGGCACAGGGGGTGGGTAATGTATTTAATAAATAGAATAATGTTTATTGTGGGGCAGTGTATTGTTTTTATTGTGGGTACTGGGGGTGGGGGGAGGGTATGTGGGTAGGCCTCCCTTTTGGGTAGTGGGTGAGGGTGGTTAGGCCTCACGGGGTGGGGGGTTAGTGGGGGAGGGTATGTAGGCCTCCCGAGTGGTGGGTGAAGGTGGGTTAACCCCTTAATGACTGTAGCGGTTAATAACTGCTATGGTGATTAAGGGGTTAGGGGACATTGCATTGGATGTTTTTATTCTTGTTTCTGTTTTCAGCAGCGGGGGGGCATGGGCAGGATGAAGATGAGGATGGCCTTCATCGTGGCAGCCAGACATGGGTGAGTGCAATATGTATTTATTGTATTGTTTTGTGTTTATGTATTTTAAATACACAGGGTATGTATGTTGTTTATTGCATTGTTTATTGGGGGTAAATGTCCCCAATAAACATGCTATTCTGCCTTAACCCCTTCATTGCCTTAGTGGCTATCCACTATGGTAATGAAGCAGCATTTATGTTTTTTAATAATATTGTGCGGAAGCAGGGAGTCTCCTGAGCTGAACCGCATTGATTTGTGACTCAGGGACCCCCTGCTTCCTGAGATACAGGCCCCGGTTTGGGGCATCGGTTACAGTGTCACCGCCATCTTTTTAGCGGGCACGTCGCGTATGGGACGCTATAAAGATGGCGGCGACACTGTCACCCGATGACACATACCGGGGCCTGTAACTCGGGAAGCAGGGGGTCCCGGGACCACAAAGCAGTGCGGTTCAGCTCAGGGGACCCCCTGCTCACTGTACAATATTATTAAAAATACATTCATGCTGCTTCGTTACCATAGCACATAGCCGCAAAGGTAAGGAATGATTGTGTATTGATATGGGTGTTTTATTCATACTGTAGATGTGCAGAGGGTCTCCGGAGCTGAACCGCTTTGGTTTTAGGTCCGAGGACCCCCTGCTTCCCGAGATACTGGCCCCTTTAGGGGGTGCCGGTATCCCTCTGCTTTGTTTACATTCCGCGGTCACGTGATCGGGACATTTAAATGCAGACCGTTACCGGCACCTCATAAAGGGGCCTGTATCTTGGGAAGCAGGGGATCCCCGGACCTGAAACCAATGCGGTTCAGCTCCGGAGACCCCTGCACATGTACACTATGAATAAAATTGTATTTAAAATAATTTTTAATATGCCGATGTTTGCGCCGAGAGAGCAACGGATCTCTCTCTGCTGCAAACACATCTCGGCAGGGGACGGCTTGCATTCATTCACCAGGGATTCGGCCCTTCCTGCATACACCGAGTTTAACACTCCAAAAACATGGCTAGTTCAAACCCTGGCGAATGCAATTTTCCGCTGCTTAGTGCATAGACCCCTAAGTCTTGCTGCATCTTTAAAATGACTGAAAACATTTTATTAGGAAGAAAACCTTCCTGTATCCTCTTGATAAAAATAAATATACATTAATGCCCTGTTACTTTTTGATCAAAGAGACAAATTCGATGGTTGTGAATCTGCTTTTCCCCAGGACCAATACGGCTACTAGGATTTAAGGACATGTGATATATATGCAGATATATTTATATGTGCTATACTTTTGCATATGACAGGATTTTTATTCCTATAACCTAAGTGTGTCTGCTCTAAATCTTTTGAGAAACTTACACTTCATGGATAAATTACAAGTATACATCTTTGTGCATGTCTATTAACATTTTATATGTAATTTTAGTCATTAAAATGTACAATAATCCCTTATGTGTTAGCGGTGTTATACTGATTTTTAATGTATATAGTTTTATTTGTAATAATTTTACATCACTAGCTGCTGTTTTTAGTGTGAAATTTGATTTCTAATTCTACCCCGTTTAAGGCCTCTTGGCTGTAGCACCTAGACAGATATTGTCAGTAGGAGGAAAATTTGGAACTCTTTGGAGAAGGCAGAGTGCAAAGAATGTAGGAGGAAGGTATGAGAACAAAATATTATACTTAGCTTATAATATTCACAAAGCACTGTATAACTAAACATATTCCAGAAACAATTACTGATAATCTTTAGTATCTTACTTTTGAATCTATGATTCAAAGTAATATCTATTTTTTTTTATAAAGTTTGATCTTCATTTATATAAATGGTAGTATTTTTAGAAGCTTATTTTTTTAATTAAAGCTGACTTTTAACTGTAGTTTGATATGCATAAAAAATATTTACTTTTTCTTTGGGTCGAGCACTTTTTCCCAACAAAAACACCACTGATTGCCATACATTGCAAATGTATTAGTGTTTTTTTTAATAGTCAGACAGTCTTGCAAGCCCAGGGCGAATCTGAAATGTAAGCAAAAGTAACCCTGTTAACCGTAGATTAGAAAGTTGCAGGAATGATGCTTCAAACAAAATTGTGGAGTAACAAGACCATTAATAAAGGAGGATGGAGGTATGGTCTGCAGCATGGCTCTACCACAGAGCAGAGATAAGTCCTCTTTTCAGTACTGTACTGTATATCAGGGGCAGTTAACAGTTTAACAATGTTGCAAAGCTCTTTGGATCTCATTTCGGAAATGATTATAGGTTATTTACGGTATAACAACCCACATGAAAAAATTAATACAATTAATGCTTAAAAATAAAAAGGAAGTGGTAATCCAGGCATGTACTGTAATTAAAAAAGAAATGTTACTCACTCAGTACCACATACTATCATCAAACATCAACAACTGTTTTTAATTTACACAAATGTAACTACTGTAAAATGAGCAATCAAAAATAAACTTTCCCATTCACTGCAATAAGATAAAACATTTTGCATAATTCTGCAATCTAATCAGTTAAATATATAGAGTTGTAAAGTATTATTAATGGAGTAATACAGTTCTTCTGTTTATTCTGAAAGGCAACATTTACTTGTATCGCTTATCATATATAAGCTATCTAGATCAATATATCCAAAATGAGAGTTAGTTGCTTTCAAAAAAGACATATACAAAGTTGTTTACAAGGTGGGTGATTTTTTTGCTGCGAATTTGAATATATTTCAGATAGGCCGGTTAATTTGGCCTAGGAATTTTGACGGATCCGTCCCAAAAATCCGAATTGGCGGCTTAAATCTGTTACAGACATGTTTTTTTTGTAAATAGGATTTAATCGTGGGGTTCCTAAGAGCTGAACCCCATTAATTTCAGCTCCGAGGACCCACTGCTTCCCTACATACTTAACTGCATAGTGGTTGCAGGTATTCTGGCCAAATAAAATGTACTAGGAATTCCATGGTACATAAACCAATCTGGTTGCTTCATGTACCGTACCATGTGATTGCTTCACTTTTGAAGGATTACATGGTACAGTGGGTGGGTGAGAGGGGTAATAGTCTTCATTAAATTATCCCCCAAATTGATGAAAGAGGGCAAGTAATGTAATGTAAAATTATATTTATTTATTTTTCTAACTTACCATTGATTGCTTATGTAGTCATGGAAACCAATAACTAGTTGACCTGTCGGCTAAAAAGGGCTTAATATGTACTGTAAAGTATTTCAATTACTTTTATTTAATCATGTACTGTATTACTGTATTATGTGTAACTTATCTTGGCTATATAGATGCATGGCCAATATATTGCAATTTTATACATCGGAAAGGCCGGGGTAATGGCAACCTGGAGTACAGATGCAGCGGCCGTTAACCGAACATTTCACGATTTATATTCCTGGGCATACCCAGGTCGTGCCGCATGATTTCTTAAAACTTTCCTGCATTAAGCCGCTTGTTTACTGGTGTTTTAATTGGGTGTAGAAAATGGCATTTTAGCGTTGTCTGCAATACCGTCATCTGCAATACCTCCAAGAAACTCAAGTGGGCAATCGCGAGTTGTTGTCTTAAATCTAAAAATCTAAGTGCAATTCAACCTGTCTTTTATTGCCGTTCAGTTCTGCAAGTGTGTGTGTGTAATTGTAATTTTAAGATTAACGTTACGAGTTCAATACTGTATACTGTACATGGGAAAGAAGTCCTTAATGAGGCTCCATAGCCATACAAAAATCCTCTAACTGTAGAAGATTAAAAATATGAGCACACACAAAAAAAGTATTTTTAACTAATTAAATGCTGTATTTGCACATGTAACGCGTAGCTCACCACAAACGAAGCGCGACCGTGGTGCAGAGGAATTGAGTAAGGCTGACCCACAGCCATGCGGGCGTGCCTAGAGTATAGAGTAGTCGTTCAGGCCAGGTCAGCATTGCGGATAGTAGAATAGTAATGGTACTTGCCAGATTCAGGAGTGGAGAGTTGCGGATCGTTGGTGTGCGTAGCCAGGTTCAGGATTGGAGAAAGTCGGATCATAGGAGTACTTAGCCAAGGTCAGGACTGGAGCCAGGAGAGTAATCAGACAAGCCGGATCAGGAGTAGAAAGAAGCGTAGTCCAAGGTACTAGCATGGTCAGGCAACGAGAGGTTAAACCGCAAGCAAGGTAATGCAATGTAAGGCAAGTTTCAAGAACTAGATGTGGCAAGGCACGGCGTCACAATGACTATGCTCAGCAATGACTTACTGCAGACTGAAGGTATAAATAGGAGGAGCCTCCAATAGCCAGCCAGGGCGGAACCAGGAATTGGAAGAGTTTTGGCTGCTGGTGCACACAGGTGTGCCCTAGGAAACAGCCTAATCAGGTTTGAGTGTATACATGCTTGCACGCCATCCCGCGTGCATCACAGAGGCCAAGGGGTGGAGTCTTGGTAGCGCATCACCCCCACGCCGATTCCTGGGAGCAGAGGAGGCGGGACCCGTCGAGTGCCGACGCGCGCAAGTCACGGAGGTCGAGGGGCGCGGCCTGACTTGTGCATCAGCAGGGAGGCTGGAGGAGCATCCACGACGTGTGACAGGGCGAGGGGCAGTATCAGGGTCTGTGGCAGCATGAACAGTTAGCACAGTATCCGCACGTGCCTGCGTCACTAGACCAGGAGATTGCGCAACTTGAGTGTCTGCTGCAGAAGGGCCTGAGAGGTGAGGAGACGGTCTTTGCACACCAGGATAGCGAATCCTCACAGAACCCCCCCCCCCCCATCTAGAAGCGACCTCCGGGTGACTCCATGAAGGCTTGTCCGGAAATTTCATATGAAAATTACGCATCAATCTAGCTGCGTGAACCTGGTGGCTCGGAATCCAGGACCTTTCTTCAGGACCGAAACCTCTCCAATGCACCAGATAGTGCAATGATCCTCTGGAGATCTTGGAATCCAGAATGGATTGAATTTCATATTCAGGTTGACCTTGGACCATCAACGGAGAAGTAGAAGAAACTGGAATTAAAAAATCATTCGTTATCATGGGTTTAAGAAGAAATACATGAAATACAGAGGGGATCCTCATAGCGGGGAGGGAGATCGAGACGGTATGCAACCGGATTGATCTTCTCAGAAATGGAGTAAGGACCAAGAAATCTGGGTGCGAATTTCATGGATTGAACCTTGAGCCTGATATTTTTTGAGGAAAGCCAGACCTTGTCGCCAGGTTGGAAATCCAGAGCAGGTTTGCGATGGTGATCTGCCTGTATCTTCTGTTTGCTGACCGCTTGCCTGATGTTGACCTGGATCCTTTTCCAAAGAGCCTGTAGTTCCTTAATCCTCTCATCTGCCACTGAGACCCCTGAGGAAGGTAACACCATAGGAAGAGTAGAAGGGTTGAATCCATAATTGACATATAAGGGGGATTCTAATGTGGAATCACTGCGTGCGTTATTGTGAGCGATCTTTGCCCAGGGTAGGCGTTCAGCCCAAACATCTTGTGAGTCAGAGACAAACCTTTGAAGGTATTGTTCAAGCGACTGATTGGTCCTCTCCGTTTGACCATTGGTCTGTGGATGGTATCCAGAAGAAAAAGGAAGAGCTATACCAAGCTTAAGACAAAAAGATCGCCAGAACAGGGAAATGAACTGAGAGCCTCTGTCAGAGACGATTACCATGGGTACCCCGTGTAAATGAAAAATCTAATATGTCATACATTGGACGTACAATTAGACCTGTAAGAATAAGGATACAAGAACACATCAGATACATTTTGAAAAAAGATATGTTGCATCCTGTTTCCAGGCATTTTTCATTGTGTAAAATGGGTATCATCTCTAATTTTTCATTTTCAGCATTAGAACATGTTAAGATCCACCCTAGAGGTGGAGATAGGTTAAATAAACTTAACACAAGAGAACACAAGAGAAATGTATTGGATTCATGTTATGAACACATTACATCCAATGGGGATTAATACAGATTGGGATTTAAAACACTTTTTAGTTTGAACACTAGTTTTTCTAGTTTATGATATCTATTATAGAATGTGGTTTTTCACTGGATATATTTGATATATTTTATATTTATTAGATTAAGATTTATTATATATATTTTTTCGTCATATTTGGAATTTATTCTTTTAGTCTATATAGATTCTTATTTCAATATGACACATATATTATTAACTTAGGTGTTATTGTTATTGCATATTATATATGTTTATCATATACATGAATCCATTTACATTGGATAGTGGATCCTCTGAATGATATATATATTATAAAAGACTGATTTAGATATACTATTTTCTACCATGTATGTTAAAATATGATTAAAGATATTAAAAGTTCTTATTTGGTTATATAAGAGCTTCATAAGGCTCTTTTTATATATATATATATATATATATACATATATATGTTTGTTGCTGGTCTGTGCTACTTAGTTATTGGTACTTACAATATATACATTATGTTTTTTGTATATAATTGTTGTTTTTAATTATATTTTGTGTCTTATAGTATCTCGTTTATACATCTGCTTATCCATGATGATGTTGTGTATGTGAATACCGTTGATTATTAAGGGATAGGTGTCTCCTGGTGAATCATTATAGATTTATGTATCACCTGTGTTATCATTTGCTCAACCAATTACAGTGGACCAATGGGCTGTAAGGTTTCACTATATATACATCATCATGTATAGTACCTGATACTCTTTGACAAAGTCCCAGGCAGGGACGAAACGCGTCAGAGTTCGCTCTGTAGCACCCTTTTAGTGTATATGCACTTTAATAAACAACCTTTTTATTTATTTAGAATAGGCACCTATACCGACAGGGAGACGCAGATCAGCGGGCACCACGATGCAGGAAGAAAGTTTCTGAGGCTGGACTGTGCTGCATACAAAAACCTTTATTGAGAAATGGTTAAAAAGAGGAGGGGAGACATATCCCTGCACCTCTAATGCGTTTCACCCAGCAATTGGGCTTTTTAAAAGAGTAACATCCACGTTTCTGGTGAGCTCTGATATACCGGATGTAGACCGGACGTGACGTCACCAGGCCAATGAACTGCCAGTATGCTGCGAACAGCATGATGGGAAACTGAGTCCCTGGCTGGACTACACTCGCTCGGCATACAGAGGCATCAGTGTCAAATGCAGTAGAAATAGAAAGGATTAAAAACAAAGTAAATTCATCTTGCGATCCACATATAGCTATGCTAACAATAGATGTTAATTAATTAATTTAATATATATCTTAAACAACAGGTGACATATATATGTATATAGTAGTATAGAGAAAAGATTTTTCGATTGACTATATTTGTAACTGTGGACAGCAACTTGTGATAATAGTGTTTGATTAAAAACAAGTAATAGCAAGGGGTAATGATTATTTCCAATAACATGAATCTTGATGTTCAAATAAATTCATAACCATATAATCAGTACATTTATGTGGGAAGTTCAATTAATTCCTAATCAATACAAATAGAAAATGTTAATATTACTAACACCAACACAATTCATAATCGAAGTTGAAACATGAACGGCAACAATTGTTATACAATTGTCGATCATTGAAAGAATAATTAATATTGATAATGATATTTACATCAACACCAATAGGAATATTGGAGACCTGAATGGATAATGTGTTCTCAAATGGTGGGGAAAAAAGGGGGGGGGAGGGGGGGTGGGGGGAAGGGGGGGGGGGGGGGAAGGGGAGGGGGGGGGGGAGGAGGAAGGGTATGTGGAGGGAAAACGTAGTAGGAAGATTGGAACACAACTTGCTTATGTGATCCAGAGCCTCAACCCCAGTATTTTTTGTTTTTTGTTTTTATTTATTTACTTTGCGTGTGGACTTCGATTCCCTTTAACCCTGACGGCAGCAGTGCACCGCCTACCTGTTCTATTTTTGCTTGATTCCCCCGGCTTGGAGCACGCTACACGTCACTTCCGGCTCAGAGTATCCTGACGTCATCGGCTGATGGTGGACGCCGAACGCGGAGCGCGGATCAGAGACAGACTTCGTGTCAAGAAAGTGAGTGCTTTTGCTCTTCCATTTATCCCCCATTATTACCTCCGCTGTGGGGTTATTGCTCGGGTGTGGCACCAGGAACAGAGAGGCAGTGGCGGAGGGTGGCAGCATACTTAGCCGTTTTGTCCCTTCTCAGGGGACACGGCGGTATTGTTGCCACAGTGCCTCCTTACCACAACATAGCCCCTACCCGTGTGAAGCCACAAACACTCGATCAAGTCGGGTGAATATATTTCTTATTATATGTACAACACAATGGGACTCTGAACGGAAGTCTACTTCATTTATATACATACTATCAGTTTATTCTGGATGATTGGTATTACTGGCACACAATTTGGAGCATCAGTGTTTCCTTGAAGTGATTCTGGGATTTACTTTGCTTGGGATAATGCTTCAGCCTTGATATTCTTTGTTCCAGGAAGATAGGAAATTAGGAAATTGAATCTGGAGAAAAATAGTGACCATGGGCCTCATGCAGTAAGTGCCGAAAAGGCTTTTATCGCCATTTTCTCGCTAAAATTGCCTTCCCGATTCAGTAAGCGCCGAAAAGTCGCAAAAATCTGCATTTTTTTTCCCGATAAAAACTTTTCAGCATGCGGGTGCCGATAAGCCACTTTTCGGAACATTTCGCCACTTTTTTCAAATTGGCTGTATTCTAGTAGCCCCGATCAGCTTATCGCTGCTGATTGGCACTCTAGAATTGAGATTTGTACGCCAATTCGTCCCGCCAACTAAAGTTGGCAAGTTGGAGGGGAGAAGGATCGACAAGGTTGCCGGGACGGCACTGAGAAAAAATAGCTCATCTCAACATCTATGGAGTCAATGGAGCGGAGACTTATAACTTTATATGAGTGTTTCCGTGGTATTGCTCCAAATAAAACTTTACTTGCATTACAGTGTCGATGTTATTCACTTCATCGTGTCACCACTTACGTTCATTATTGCCAGAACATCTTACTTGTGAATGTTATTATGATTTGCGTGGCACATGACTGTTTATGTTATGCTGTGTCAAGGGAAAGTCCTATAGTAAACTTTTAAAGCAACAGTTCATATAATCTGAAACATGTTAGTTAAGTGTCCTGTATTTGATTATATGATGTTAAAGATTTGACACATATCACCGACCATGCGTTTAGTAATGTTGGTATACATGATATAATGCTTTTAATGGCTAACGCATGATCCAACTAAGATATAGGGCCTCATGCAGTAAGCGCCGATAAGGCTTTTATCGGCATTTTCCCGCCAAAATTGGATTTGAGATTCAGTAAGCGTCGATAAGTGCTCAAAATCGGCATTTTTTCTTCCCGATAAAAATTTATCGGCATGCGGCTGCCGATAACCCACTTATCGGCACTTATTGGCACTTTTTGAAATCGGCTGTATTCTAGTAGCCCCAATCAGCTTATCGGTGCTGATCGGTACTCAAAAATTGAGATTTCATCGGCAATTGGTCCCGCCAACTAAAGTTGGCAAGTTGGAGGGGAGAAGGATCGGCAAGGTTGCCGGGACGGCACTTAGAAAAAAAGGCTCATCTCTACATCAATGGAGTCAATGGAGCGGGGACTTATAACATTATAGGAGTGTTTACGTTCTATTGCTCATAATAAAAATGTGCTTGGCATTACAGTGTCGATGTCAATCACTTCATCGTGTCAACGCTTACGTTTATTATTGCCACAACATTGTACTTTTCAATGTTATGATGATTTGCGTGTCAAATTAGTCTTAATGTTATGATGTGTCAAGGGAAACTCCTATAGTAAACTCTTAAAGGAACAGGTCACATAAAATGAAACTTGTTACTTAAGTGTGCTTCAATTTATTATATGATGGAACAGATTTCACACATCTAACAGATCCAGCGTATACTAATGTTGGTATACATTAGAGTATGCTTTGAATGTGTAACGCATGATCAAATGTAAATGTAGCTGTTTGTTTTTATGTTTACATGTACTTTGTGACCTCCCTCTTTTGATGACGTCCGCAATTGGACACTCAATAACATTGCATGTTTACATTGTACACGATGCATTAGAATCACTTCATGGTAAGTTATACACACATCTATAATAGTTACTCATGTTTACACGATTGAAACATAATCAATAGCATGTATCCTGATGGCATTAAATTATGCATACACTTTCTCTCAACCCAGGGGGAGCATGTGGGAAAAAACAACAAGAAAAACACACTAAGTGCAGACAATAAAGTACAATGGTGAAACTTGTATTTAAAGCTTGGCTCTTATGTGCTGCCTACTCACAAGATGTCAGTAGGGTAAAAGCAGTGACAGGATAAGTGGAATCTGATAAGTCTTTCTGGACACAGACAGGAAGCAGCTAGGACTTGGATATCAGGTGCACATGTACATGGAGAGATAAAGGTTTTTTCGGCTGCAATAATTGTAGGGCATGCGAATTTAAGGCAGATAAAAAAACAGAGTTCTGTTCAAATGTGACGAAAGAAGTCTTTCAGATCGAATCATGTTTGACATGCAGGACTGATCACGTGATTTATGTCCTTGAGTAGCCATGCAAGTTGCAGTACGTAGGTAAAACAGAAAGACCAGTCAGAACCAGAATACTGGAACATCTCAGCAGTATAAAGAGAAATTTAGTCAAACATAGTGTCCCAAATCATTTCTTGGAGAAACACCAGGGAGACCCCAAAGGATTAACATATATGGCCATAGCATCGGTTAAACAACACTGGCGAGGAGGAGACAGGAACTTAGAACTTATTAAAAGAGAATCTTTTTGGATTCATAAATTAAGGTCCCTCCACCCCAGAGGTCTCAATATGGAAATAGATGTGGCTCCCTTTTTGAGATAAATGTTTGGATTCTAATGTCCCTTTCTTTCCTTTCCATCCACCCCTTTCCTCCATAGGTGAACAAGAAGACTCCGTTACCATATGTGTCTTTTAGGTCTTTAGATTATAGTATGGGTTTTAAGATTGTTTATTTTTAATATTATATAGTTTTTTCTAATATTTTAATATTGTACTATTATATAATGTATTATGTACTGTTTAGTATTGATCATATGATATGTTTTTTACCATTGTATAATATATATATATTTGCTATATCCTGATACTAGGATTTATAATAGATTCCAATGCTGCTACTGTACCATCCCCTATGTATGAAGCATATAATTTTATAATGTGTATTAGTATAACTCTGGGATGTATTCACATCTTCATATCCATACTGATGGGTTTAGACCCACCACTACCATTGAACTCACTCTTTTAACATATATATATATTTTTAATACATAAAATAAAAATATATTTTTTTAGATGTATATACATTTTATTATATCATTAATTATTTTGTAAACTGCGTATCCACTCCTTACCTCAAAGTCCTAGTTCATACATATATACTGTGACAATTACTTATACTGCTGTATTTGCACATTATATCATACTACTAGAGTATTTCCCCATACATCCATCTGGTTGTTTATTCCCCTTTTTAAATGATCATGTGAATACATCTAACCACGTTCTTAGATAGTTATAGGTCTCATGGCAGCATTTCATAGGTTAATAACACCGGCAATTAACCAGGGTATATAAGGTTAAGCATGAAGGGGGGGTTCCATACTCCTGACGAAGCCAGCCATTCTATTGGCGAAACGCGTAGAGTGGACCCGCCTAGGAAGTGAGAGGATTGGTGCTGCGAGCTGTCAATCCTGTGCCGGACCGGAAGTGACGCGACGGAGCTGATCGTGCCTACCGGAAGTGACGTGTCGCGCCGGAGATACTGCTGGAGGTGATCCCCACACTGCATGGTGGAGAGGGAACCACGGAAAGTCTGTGACACAGCAACTTCGGGACGTCGGCGGTGCGGTGAGCTGCGGCAACCATCTTTAACACTCCTTTTCACTTGTTAAGTGATAAACGCTATTATTGTATTTTAACCTTGTAAGTGCACATTTTTTAGTATTTCATAAAATTACCTTTATATCATTGATCTGCACCATGGAGGTTTTTCTTTATCTCTCCATGTACATTTGCACCTGATATCCAAGTCCTAGCTGCTTCCTGTCTGTGTCCAGAAAGACTCATCAGATTCCACTTATCCTGTCACTGCTTTTACCCTACTGACATCTTGTGAGTAGGCAGCACATAAGAGCCAAGCTTTAAATACAAGTTTCACCATTGTACTTTATTGTCTGCACTTAGTGTGTTTTTCTTGTTGTTTTTTCCCACATGCTCCCCCTGGGTTGAGAGAAAGTGTATCGATCATCTGGGACCAGCCAAGACAGTCCCTTCCAGAGGGTCTGAGCAGGGGGTTACAACTTTTAATATATATTTTTTCACAGTTGCACTATTTTTAGTCACTTTAAATTTAACACTATTATATGTGTATTATATATTCATTTTATTATTAGTGAACACTAGTATTCTATTAGCGCCTGTTTTCACCATCACTTTTTATGCATATGCACATTACAATTAGTTCATGTGAACATATGACAATAACATGCCAAATTAGACATGTTGCAACGTACTTTTTCAACGTCAATGTCATGGTTGTATCCTAATGAGATCACTGAGTGGTACCTGCATTACACATTCCATAAATACTTGCAAATAAATTCTTGTACAAAGCTTAACGTTACATCATTGTCAAATATCATGATTGCCTGGTGAACACACATAAATAATCCGTTTAATTAGTTCTGGATACCCGTTTGGAGTTAACTACTTGGATATGTTAATGTAACACCTTGCACTTCATCAAGTCACCTGACATCATCACATAGGTATTTAAAGGAGGCCAATTACCTGCACATTGACAGCTACAGACCTGAAAATGATGCGAATGTTTATGAGACGGAGGAAGATTCTATTGGAGGAGAGGCTTGCTGATGGAGAGGATGTCACAGGCCAAGGATCCCCCCAGGCCACAACTCTCCTGGCGCTCTCCGGCTCCTGCTCCACCTGAGCTCCGCCGCGAGTGGTCCTCTCCTTCCCCTTCCCTGGCTCCCGCGGCTGCCATTGGAGGCGCGCATGCGCGCGCATGTTCGAACACCTTTTTTTCCTCCCGAGAGTGGGCCTCTCCTTCCCCTTCCCTGGCCCCCGCGGCTGCCATTGGAAGCGCGCATGCGCGCGCACGTTCGCGCGCCTCCGTCTTTTCCTGCGAGAGGGACTCCCAGCCCCAGCTCAGGCTGCGTGCATCTCCCCCGCACGGGGCACATGCCTGATGCGCGTGCACCGCTCACAAGCCACGCGTCAGGCAAATCAGCTGGGGCAATATTTCCTCCTATCCCATTCTCCCATGGGATCGCGACTCCATTCCTCCCCCTCTTCTCATTGGTCTCCCTTCTTATATATACCCTGCTCAGCCATTTCTTCGTTGGCTGAGCATGGTTCTGTATGACCAGTGTTAACCACGGTCGTGTCTGCCTTAGCTCTTGTCCCTTTGTCTTTTCTTTTTTTTTTTTCCAAATGTTTTTATTAGGCATTTAGACATTGATAAAAACATAACAAACGGCATTGCCTAACATTTTTAACAACTCTTTTTTTGGGGGAAACAGAGTGACAACCTGAGTTGTCGAAGAAAGGGGTGGTGCCTTCAGAGGGAGAAGGCAGAGGGGGGGTGTAAGGGAGGGGAGGTGGGGGGGAGGGAAAAGGGGGTGGGGGAGTGGGTGTCTCACTTGGCTGTTGGTGTTTCTGTTCCAGGGTTAGTTTTTAGTCATCTATAGGGTGGGGGGGGGGTTCTTGGTCTCGTAGGAGCTGCTCTCTATTAAGGAAGATCCATGGTTTTCAAACATCCTCAAAGGCGGGGAATTTTTGGCGGACCATAGCGGTGAGCTTTTCCATGGTCATAACGTCACCGACACTTTTTTTGATTGTGCTCAAAGCCGGCGTGGTTGTTTTCCTCCAGGAGGCCGCAATACAACATCTTGCCGCGGTAAGAATGAAGGATATTAATTTCCTGGTTGGCCGACCAATGTTGGACATTGGTGCGGCCAATAGGAAGGTCAGTGGTTCGATAGGTATATCCAGGTCGGTGACCTCTTTTATCAAAATTTGGACCTTGGTCCAGTATTTAACAATTTCTGGACAGGACCACCAGATGTGGACCATGTCCCCTCTATGACCACAGCCTCTCCAGCATAGGTCTGATGCCAAAGGGTAGATCTGGTTTAAACGTGCTGGGGTAAGATACCAGCCAAACATAATTTTATAAATGTTTTCCTTTATTGTAGTACATAGGGAAGTTTCTGATGCTGCCTGCAAGATTTCATCCCAAGTCTCTATTTCTATATTTATGTTCAGGTCTGCCGCCCATTTGAGCATGTAGTCGTGCTGTTGGAAGGTCTTTGAGTGCTCTAAAGCACTATAGATCTCCGAGATTAGACCTTTCTGGTGGGTCTTGACCTTACAGAGGTGCTCAAATTTAGTGAGAGTGGGGTATTCTGGGAGTGGGCATGTTGTCCGAATAAAGTTTCGAATTTGGAGGTATTTGAATGTGTCCAATTCCTTAATTTTGTGTTTGGCCCTAAGTTCTTGATAGCTCAGGAGCTTCCCAAAGCTTAGTAGGTCGGCAATAGCCCCTATACACCGTGTGCTGAAATGGTTGAACAGTTTAGAACCACATCCCAGGGGGAATTTCGGGTTATTAAAAATGGGGGTCAATTGGGAGCTTGTCGAGGAAAGCCCATATTTGAGTTTACATCTTATCCAGATTTCCCACGTATGTCGTGAGGCCTGTAGTTTTAGGTTGTGTGTGTGTCCATCTCCTCTGTCCAGGCTCCAGTGGCAGGCTAGCAGAGAAGGCATCTTGGCATATTGAGTCTCTATTTTTACCCAGCAGCAATGGGCCGGGTCTGAGTTCCACATTACTGCTTGCTTGAGATGAGCAGCTAGGTAGTATTTATGTAGGTCTGGAACCCCCAGTCCCCCTCGGGATCTAGATGCTAACAGGACCGATCAGGCGACTCTGGGTCTTTTGCCCTGCCAAATAAAGTGGAACAATCTGTTTTGTATGTTTTTCAGATCAGTGCCCGGGACATGGATTGGGAGTGTTTGAAAGAAGTATAACATTCTTGGGAGTATATTCATTTTGGTGGATATCATCCTCCCAATCCACGAGATCTGGTAACCTTCCCACTGATCTAGATCCTTTTTGATCTTATCCAATAACTTCGGGTAGTTATCCCGGTATAAATCCCGATAGTGCCTAGACACATTAATTCCCAGATATTTAAATTATGAAGGACACCATCAGAAGCTGAAATTTAGTTTGAGGAGTTTAACTTCGGGATCTGGGAGACTAAGATTTAGGGCCTCTGATTTGTCGCTGTTTATTTTATATCCTGATACCTTTCCGAACTCCGTCAGTTCCCTTTGAAGCTTAGGAAGGGAAGTGAGGGGTTTAGTCAACGTTAGAATGATATCATCAGCGAATAGGGAGATTTTGTATTGTTCTTTATCTATAGGGATACCCTGGATGTTCGGGTTATGTCTTATTTTAGTCGCCAGGGGTTCGATCGTGAGGGCGAAAAGGAGGGGGTAGGTGGCACCCTTGCCGGGTACCATTTCTAATTTGGAATCGTTCAGGGCCTCCACCCGAAAGACGTACAGAGGCAGACGGGTTTTGATATAGCGCTCGGACACCCATCAAGAACGAGTCCTTGAACCCAAATTTTACCAACGTTTGGTCTAGAAATAGCCAGTCAATTCTGTCAAATGCCTTCTCTGCGTCAAGGCTGAGTAACATCGCCTTTGAGCCTGTCTGATGGGCGTGATCAACTAAGTTAATTATCTTGCGGGTGTTGTTGAAGCCTGACGCCCCAGGACAAACCCGACCTGGTCCATGTGTATTAGCCTCGGGAGGATAGGGTTAAGTCTGTTCGCCAAAATTTTACTATACAGTTTGAGATCATTGTTCAACAGTGAAATTGGTCGGTAGCTTCCACAATGGGTGGGGTCCTTCCCTTCCTTGAGTATTATAGCCAGATTAGCGGACGACATTGAAGATGGGATAGGGCTACCTTCCAGGAATTAGTTGAACAAGTTTAATAGGTGAGTGGACAAAATGGGGAGGAATTTCTTATAGTAGGCATTCGTGAAACCATCAGGGCCCAGCGTTTTGGAGATTTTTGACGCCTTGACTGCTGCTTCCAATTCATCTACCGTTATCTTTGCGTTTAAACTAATATTTTCATCCTCAGTTAGCGAGGGGAGTTCACAGTCATCTAGATATTCTATAGCTGACGTCGCGTCAGTTGTACAGGGGTTAGCAGAGCGAGACCTCAGGTTATATAGTTTAGTATAAAATTTGGTGAATTCCTCTGCTATTTTTTTCTCATTGTATAGAATCTCACCAGAGTTATTCCTGATTGCCGTTATTTGAGATCTTTTTTGTATTCCTCTTAGCTTACTAGCAAGAAGTCTGTCGGCCTTGTTCCCTTTATCATAATACCTCTGACCCGTCCATTTAAGAGCTTTTTCTACGTTTTTCAATTGGATTGCTTTCAAATAATTTCTAGCAGTTGTCAGTTGTTTATAAATTCTCCGAGAGGGGTTATTTTTATGCTGCTGCTCGAGATTGACTATTTTATCTGTAAGCTCTTTGGATAATTTGAGTTTAGTTTTGTTCCGGTGGGAGGCAATCGAGATAAGGTTTCCTCGGATTGTCGCCTTATGGGCTTCCCACAGGCTTGCTGGAGACGAGACGGAGCCCGCGTTTATTCTAAAATATTCCCTAAGGGATTTTTTGAGCTCCGTCACTGTCCCGGAGTGGTTCAGTAAGGAGTCGTTAAGTTTCCAGCTGTACGAGATTGATTTCACGAATGGAATGGATAGGGTCATGGTGATGGGAGCGTGATAGGGCTGATGTCAGAGTTATTGGTGGCCTCTAGGATGTTCTTGGTAGCAAGAAAGTAATCAATACGGGAATAGGTCTGGTGAGGTGCCGAGTAAATGGTATAATCCCTTTGCCCCTGTTGTTGTGTTCTCCAAATGTCCACTAGAGAAAAGTCACCCACTATGGGCCTCATGCAGTAAGCGTTGATAAGGGAAATATGGCCATGTTATAGCCAAAATTGGGTTTGAGATTCAGTAAGCGCCGATAAGTGCTTCATATCGCCAGGTTTCGGAGCCGATAATTTGGTTATGGCCAGTCGCCTGCCGATAAGCCTGTTTTCGACACTGATCGCCACTTTTTTAAATCGGCTGGATTCAACAAAAAAAAACAGCTTATCGGGGCTGATCGGCACTACGAAATTGAGATGTTATGGCCGATTTCTCCCGCCAACTAAAGTTGGCAGTTTGGACGGGAGAACGATCGCTAAGGCTGCCGGAACGGCACTTAGAAAAAAAAAATCTTCTGTACATCAATGGAAGTCAATGGAGCGGGGACGTATAACAGTATAGTACTGTTTACGTTTCATTGCTCACAATACAAGGGGGATTTGCATTACAGTGTGGGGGCATTCCCTGCATTGTGTCACAGCTGATGTGTCTTATTTGCATAACATTCGACTTTTACATGTTTTCAGCATTTGCGGGTCACATTACTCATCATGTGATGATGTGGCAAGGGAAAATACTATACTACACTCTTAAAGGAGAACCTCACATCATAGCACACATTTTACTCAACTCAGCGACAATTATTTACATGATGTTACACATGTCACACATGTCACACATACACAGTATATTCATCTTCCTTTACATTACACAATGCTTGTAATGTGACACGCATCTTTAAACGTTCATGTACATCTGTCTTCTCATGTTTACATATACTTTTGGGTCCTCCCTATTTTCATGACGTCACTTATTGGACGCTCAATCACATTGCATGTTTACATTGTAACCGTTGCATTACAAGCACTTCAACCTAACTTATACACACATGTACAGTAATTCATCATTGGGACACCTTGTAAACTCATTCTATACCAACTATCCTCCTTACACAAATGCATGCATATGCACACGACTATTCATTGTTGCCAACATGTCACAATAACATGGATAATTACACATGTTACACAAAACTTTTCCCACGTCAATCTCAGCCTTTTTGTCTCATTACATGACTGACTCTTGCGTTCACAAGTGTTACATGCATTGCACATGCAACTATTTATTTGCAAGCAATCTTTGTACAAAGCTTCACGTCACATCATTGCCAAATATCATCATTCCCTGCAGAATACACACAACAAATACTTAGAACAACAAGTGCACACAGCTTGCCACAGAAGTACTTTATTATGTTAATGTAACACCTTGCATTTTACTATGTCACCTGACATCATCACATACCTATTTAAAGGACGCACATTACCTGCTCATTCACAGCTACTCATTTCAAAATGTTGCGAATGTTTAGGAGACGCAGGAACATTCTTTTCTATGACATGCTTGCTGATCAAGAGAATGATATAGGGCAAGGTAGGGACACACCGAGGGACAGTGACAGTGACGCGGATACGACAGGGACAGGGAGAGGGACAGGCCGAGGGACAGGTAGAGGGACAGGAGATCAGAGGAGAAGACAGAGGAGACAACTTGTGCCTCGTCCGCGTCTGTACAGGGAGAGAACCCTGTTAGATGGGATGAGTGAGGAGGAGATTGTAAGTCGCTATCGTTTGAGTTCAGCAGCAATCTTAGCTCTTTATGAGGAGATAAGGGGGGATTTAGATTTTTTCACAGCCAGAGGTCGTGCAGTCCCTGGGCTTGTTAAAATGCTGTGCTCATTACATTATCTTGCTTCCGCGTCATACCAGACAACTGTGGGCATAGTGGGCGGGGTCTCGCAATCTACATTCTCGCGGGCCTTGACCCAGTTTCTCTATGCACTCAATAGACGCGCTAGGAATTATATTCATTTTCCTACAGAGGCAACAGAGTGGCTGGAAGTCAGGACTGGCTTTTATAATATAGCAGGGATACCATCTGTGCGGGGTGCAATCGATTGCACACATGTTGCTTTGATTGCACCTAGTCAGAGTGAGCATGTGTACCGCAATCGGAAGCACTACCATTCACTCAATGTACAGGTGGTATGTGATGCCACGATGAGGATAATGCATGTGGTACCCAAGTTCCCTGGTTCCAGTCACGATTCCTCTATCCTGAGGAACTCTTCAGTCTTCCATGCGTTCGAAGAGGGACATTTTGAACCTGGTTGGCTGCTGGGTGAGTACATATTTACATGTTCTAACACAAAACACATGTTGATTTAGGAATGTTGGCATTGTACAATTTGATCACTAATGTCAGCTTATGTGTGCTCCATTCATTATAGGTGACTCAGGATACGGAATTAGGCCGTGGCTCTTGACTCCGGTGCTAAACCCTCAAACTGAAGCAGAGGAGAGGTACAATGCAGCCCATATATCTACAAGATCTGTTATAGAGAGGACATTTGGCCTACTCAAGACCAGGTTTAAGTGTCTGGACAGAACTGGTGGGGCTCTTCTATACAAGCCTCAAAAAGTGTCTGATATTATCCTTGCCTGTTGCATTTTGCACAATGTTGCACTCAGGCACAATGTACAGTCAGACCTAGCTGAGGCTTTGGTAGACGAGCATCCCACCCATGTAGCTGCTGAAAATGAACAAACAGCCAGTGGTGGCCAGACACGACAGAATCTCATCAATTCATTTTTTTCTTGTAAGTACAAACTCATATGTTCCTAGTACTACTTTTATAGTTTAATTATGTTATATTAACAATAATGTTTCTTTATATAACCTTCTGTTAGGACACAGATGAATATGGGTTGCACACCTTTCTTTTCTCTGCTGTGTGCACAAAGGGATGTGGCACCGGTATGTTATTGTTGCACAGGTTATATAATCCCTCTTCAATTGTACTTTAGTTGTGTGTATGTGAATACAACTTGGGTAACAAAGCAATAATATTTTAGCATTGTGTTATTCCTTATGCTAAGACAAAACACATATTATGCCCATAATCATTCATGCTTCTAGTATGCTTACATACAATGTTATTGGTGCAGTGTAACATGTACATCCATATGATGTGTACACCAGGCTGATTTACATTTTGAATGTCATGAAATATACATGGTGTTGTACATTTAACACCAAATACACACTTTGCTGTGTTGTTTACGGTACTGAAGATGGCATGTCAATGTTTGCAATTTATATATTGTTCCTTTGCATTATAGGTATATCTCCAGTATGACTGATCATGGTATGTATATTTTCTGACATCTCTCATAAGATGTGGCTACCTCAATCTTCCTATAATTATTGGAACTAAAAACCCAACATATTGGTTTAAACACAAATGTTACATATATGTACTTTCTGTATCATGTATATGCATTTAGCTACTCTTGAGCTTTCATGTGCATTGTATTACAAAATGATTACTCACATTTCATCACATTTTATGTATGTTTCCTTATAATTTCCATTAATGTAATATAGAGGTGGTTGGAGAAAAGGGGATAACTGTACTTATTTGTTTACTTACGGGAGCAAATGGAATTACCCAGTATACCGAGGCTGCTAACAGGTAGTGCACACACTTTATGGCAACTTGATTGAAGAGAGACCCAGCAATGATTAATGAAACAATAAGCCTCCGGTATTGAAAACAGGGAGTTGGGTAATAGTAAGCCGGATAGAGGTACAGGGGGACACCTCCCTAAGGGGCGCCCCCAAGTAAATCACAGCCCGGCACTAACCGCCTCAATAATCTCCCTGAAATACCGCGTGGAGGTTAGGAGTACTCACGAAAAAGCCGTCCCTGTTGGTGCAGGGAATTCTGCAGCGGCTTCCTCCTCTGGTGTAGCTGGCGTCAGCGTGCTCCTCCGGAAATGATGACACAGGAAGAAGGGGGTAAGATGGTCCGTGGTTCACAGCAACTTCAGCAGCCAACGCATGGATGTCTAAAAAAACTTTATTGATCGCTAGCAGCAAACATCAGGCAACCACTCTAACATGTTTCGTCCAGGCTATGGACTTTTTCAAAGAGTGCTGATAGTGTATGGCAGCCAAATAGATATAGGGAGTGGTGAGTGTATGCCACCAATAGAAGCAGGGAACGTATTTAAACCTCACCTGTGGTAGATTAATCATTAAAGTGGATAACTATCTCCCCAACAATCCCCATAGCAATGGCTGCACAACAAGGTATTTACAACATACACATGAAAAATCTTAAAAACAAAACAGAACATATAATGGATAAATTTAAAAACACAACTACTGATGTTTTAAGTTACCAGCATCATTATTATTATATAAAGCTATATCAATTAATGGAAGTATACAGATGTATAACAAAGGATTTCATATATCTAGTACTTATAAAATCTTTTTTGTACTTATAAAGCATTTTCAGTATCAAGATTCACTTTAAAGGGATATAAACATTTTATCAATTTATTCACATAATTCATATCCATGAATACAGTGGCAACCGCATGACAGACAGTAACTTAATATGTCACCTCCCAGATCACAATGTAATTGGGTGAACACTGTGAACCCACCCCAAAACTTAGCCATTACCCCTTCAGGAAGTGTTTCAGTTCCCACTCCTGATTGATGCCGGCCGGATGGAGTGTGTTCAGAGTGTACACCCAATACATTTCCTGTTTATTTAATACCCCCTCTCTATGGCCTCCTCTAGCGTTACAAGGGATATGTTCAATTGCCATATAGGAAAAGTTGGCTATTCCCCCTTTAGGGCATCTGGAGAAGTGTCTGGGAACTGGATGAGACACATCATTCTTTTTAATAAGCCTGACATGCTCGGCAATGCGGGTCTTGACTGGCCGAATGGTTCGTCCCACATATAATTTTTTGCAACCACATCTCAAAAGATAAATGGTGTAGGATGTATTACAATTCAAAAATTCTTTAATAAAATATTTTTTTCCATTGATGTCAGTTTGGACAAATTTTGTACTATGAACATATTTACACATGGAACAATTTCCACATGCATAAAAACCTATAGGAATACTACCAATTCTTTTAAGATCAGTTTTAGTTTGAAAGTGACTTGGCGAGAGGTGTGATGCTAGTGTCTTAGCCCTACGGAATGAAAATTTTGGTCCCTTCAAGGTAAACTCAGCAATATCCTTATCAAGGCACAGGGTGTGCCAATGTTTATGCACAATGTCGCATATAAGCTTGGATTGGCGACTATAAGTCGTGATGAATAATGGACTCATATCACTATACTTGCTCTTAGATTGTATGTACCCCTTATGATGTTTGTCTTTTTTCTTTTTATCGAGGATTCCAGGGCGATCCAAAGTCATAGCGTACTCGTATGCTGTCTGGATATCTGTATATTTGTAACCCCTAGCTTGGAATCTCTCAAATAGTGCTTGTGACTGCAAAGAGAAATTCTCGTCATCAGAACATATCCGTCTCAACCTTACAAATTGGGCCCTCGGAATACTTTTGATTAAAGATTGTGGATGACAACTTTTGGCTGACAGTAGTGTGTTTCGGGAGTTTGGCTTGCGAAATATGTCAGTTTGGATTAGCATGTCATGGTCTATGTAAAGGAGCAGGTCCAGATAATTGATGCAATTTATATTTTGTTCATAAGTGAATTTGATATTAACATTATTGATATTAAGTGTGTTTATAAATGCTACAAGTGATGATTCATCGCCGTCCCATATAATAATGAGATCGTCGATGAATCTTTTATAGTAAATAATTTGTGAACGATAAGAATTATTACTGTGATATATATATTGTGCTTCCCATAACCCCATGAATAAGTTTGCATATGATGGTGCAAAACTTGTGCCCATTGCAGTGCCTAATAATTGTAAATAAAAACGTGAATCAAATAAGAAATAATTGTGAGTTAATAAAAATTTAATAGATTCTAATAGAAAAGTGCAAAGTGAAGTGGACAGATGTGATAAATTTAAAAAGTGCGTGATAGCTAATAACCCGTGGTCGTGATTAATGATGGAATACAGAGAGATCACGTCAAGGGTGACCCATCTGTATTCTTTTTTCCAGACCAGATCCTTTACATCTACCATGAGGTCCGTGGAATCCTTAATGAATGACGGTAATGCCAGTACCAATGGTTTGAGATAAGAGTCCACATACCGCGATAACCCATCTCCCAAAGATCCAATACCTGCCACTATAGGACGACCAGGAGGGTCGACCAGTGACTTATGGATCTTTGGGAGATGGTGGAATACCGGAATCACGGGATGTGGACTTCTCAAGAATTCAATCTCATGTTTGTCTAATGTACAAAGTATCTTTCCAAATTCAATAATTTCATCTAGTTGACTAATAAAGTCCTGTGTTGGATCCTTTTTAAGAAGTTTATACTGATCCGGATTCCCTAGCTGCCGTAATGCCTCCTGTTTGTATTGTAGGGTGGATAAAACCACAAGGGCTCCACCTTTATCAGCATTTCTAAACATGATGTCTTTGTTATGCTTCAAGGTGTCTAGTTCATGAATCTCCGTGTATGTCAGGTTATTGGCATGCATAGATGAGCAGGAGAAACCTTTAGATAAAATTTGAAGGTCTCTTTCTACCAACCTTTCAAATGCCGTAATGAAAGGCCCCCTATTGGCATTGGGGCAGAAGATAGACTTCTTTTTAAATCCTGAGGAGTGGGTGCCAAAGAAAGGTTGGGAGAAAGCATTGATTTCTTCGCCTTGCTGCTCAAGTAATGCGTCCAAGTCTGATAATACACAGGTTTCCTGAAAGGTATCAAGAGAAATATTAGTTAATGCATCATTAGTAACAATATTAGGTAGTTCATCATCAGTATTGGGTAATACAACATCATTATCAGAGTCAGACAAGTTATTAGTTTGAAAATGTCCTCTTGATATAAAAAACTTTTTTAAGGATAATTTGCGAGTAAACCTTTGGAGGTCAATCACAGTCTGGAACAAGTGGAAGTCCTGAACCGGGGCAAAACCCAGTCCCTTATTTAGTAGAGATAATTGTGCATGGGAGAGTTCCACTCCTGAGAGATTAATGACGTTATTATCACACTCATCTATGTGTACTTCTTTCTTTTTGGTCTCCCGCGAGTTTCCACGTTTTCTCCGCGATCGTCTGGTTCGCGGCGTGATCGTGTTCCTGTGGATAAAAAAGAAGACGAAGAGGGAGCCTGTTCCTGATTTTTTGATCTGGCCCCATTAGATGTGATGGATGACCTGCTGTCGCTCCTAGATCTCCCATGGTTATCCCGTATACTCTCAGTAGAACCTTCAAAAGATACAGAGTGAGATCTCAATTCGCACTCTGAGTAGTCTGACTCCGCACCTGAGTTGTCAGCTGATCTTCCCTTTAAGATAGACTTATTAGGGTTGCTTTTAGACCATCCTTTGTATTGAGGTTTAAACCCCCTTGCTGTATTGGATCCCACATTCTCTCTTGTTTGAGGTTTCTGCCAACAATAAATTTGTCCTTTTATATAATCTACACGGTCTCGTTCGAACTTGCTGTGTTTTTTGTCACTTATTGTGTCCTCTATGGTCTCAATATTAGTCAGCAGGGTTTTGTCGTTTTTTATAAATTGATCCATTTTAGTAAATGGCTTCAAGTTGTTCCTCAAAAGGTTTATTTCCAACATTAATTGCTCCTTTTCTTTTGACTTCTGCTGAATGATTAGTTCCATTAGCTTTAAGGAACATTGGTTTAGAGTATCAGTCCAGTCCTGCTCAAATTGCATATTGGTAAAGCCAAATGTTGGTGTCTTTTTTATGCGCAAACCTCGTGGTATTCTTTTACATCTAATATAGTTGTTCAATGAGGTGATGTCCCACCCTAGGCGTATATTCAACACCAACAGTCTTTCTAGCTTTACAAAGTAATGTGTGAGGTCTGAAGGCTCCTCACATATAACCTCAGTACTTTCATTAAACAAGTGGGCAGCTTTTTTTGAACGTTTGGCATTATCCCCGCATGCATTGACATATGTATCCACATTTGTATCCTCTGATTCAACATCAATATCTTCCATGGCAAAAAAACAATATAATAGTATTGAATTAAAAATAAAAATTATTTATTAATATCTTGTTAAAAACTCTCATGCGTTGGCTGAAGCCTAAGTGCAAAAAACAGTAATCCTTAAATTCTTGAGTAAATAATGTCCTTTATATTTTGGAATTTTCCAGGATAGTCCAAATAAGCATATACAATTTACTTATTCACTTATTCACTTGCCCGTGAGCCATCAGGTAGAAATAGATTGCTAGAGAAAATGGAATTACCCAGTATACCGAGGCTGCTAACAGGTAGTGCACACACTTTATGGCAACTTGATTGAAGAGAGACCCAGCAATGATTAATGAAACAATAAGCCTCCGGTATTGAAAACAGGGAGTTGGGTAATAGTAAGCCGGATAGAGGTACAGGGGGACACCTCCCTAAGGGGCGCCCCCAAGTAAATCACAGCCCGGCACTAACCGCCTCAATAATCTCCCTGAAATACCGCGTGGAGGTTAGGAGTACTCACGAAAAAGCCGTCCCTGTTGGTGCAGGGAATTCTGCAGCGGCTTCCTCCTCTGGTGTAGCTGGCGTCAGCGTGCTCCTCCGGAAATGATGACACAGGAAGAAGGGGGTAAGATGGTCCGTGGTTCACAGCAACTTCAGCAGCCAACGCATGGATGTCTAAAAAAACTTTATTGATCGCTAGCAGCGATAAATTGCATCAATTATCTAGACCTGCTCCTTTACATAGACCATGACATGCTAATCCAAACTGACATATTTCGCAAGCCAAACTCCCGAAACACACTACTGTCAGCCAAAAGTTGTCATCCACAATCTTTAATCAAAAGTATTCCGAGGGCCCAATTTGTAAGGTTGAGACGGATATGTTCTGATGACGAGAATTTCTCTTTGCAGTCACAAGCACTATTTGAGAGATTCCAAGCTAGGGGTTACAAATATACAGATATCCAGACAGCATACGAGTACGCTATGACTTTGGATCGCCCTGGAATCCTCGATAAAAAGAAAAAAGACAAACATCATAAGGGGTACATACAATCTAAGAGCAAGTATAGTGATATGAGTCCATTATTCATCACGACTTATAGTCGCCAATCCAAGCTTATATGCGACATTGTGCATAAACATTGGCACACCCTGTGCCTTGATAAGGATATTGCTGAGTTTACCTTGAAGGGACCAAAATTTTCATTCCGTAGGGCTAAGACACTAGCATCACACCTCTCGCCAAGTCACTTTCAAACTAAAACTGATCTTAAAAGAATTGGTAGTATTCCTATAGGTTTTTATGCATGTGGAAATTGTTCCATGTGTAAATATGTTCATAGTACAAAATTTGTCCAAACTGACATCAATGGAAAAAAATATTTTATTAAAGAATTTTTGAATTGTAATACATCCTACACCATTTATCTTTTGAGATGTGGTTGCAAAAAATTATATGTGGGACGAACCATTCGGCCAGTCAAGACCCGCATTGCCGAGCATGTCAGGCTTATTAAAAAGAATGATGTGTCTCATCCAGTTCCCAGACACTTCTCCAGATGCCCTAAAGGGGGAATAGCCAACTTTTCCTATATGGCAATTGAACATATCCCTTGTAACGCTAGAGGAGGCCATAGAGAGGGGGTATTAAATAAACAGGAAATGTATTGGGTGTACACTCTGAACACACTCCATCCGGCCGGCATCAATCAGGAGTGGGAACTGAAACACTTCCTGATGGGGTAATGGCTAAGTTTTGGGGTGGGTTCACAGTGTTCACCCAATTACATTGTGATCTGGGAGGTGACATATTAAGTTACTGTCTGTCATGCGGTTGCCACTGTATTCATGGATATGAATTATGTGAATAAATTGATAAAATGTTTATATCCCTTTAAAGTGAATCTTGATACTGAAAATGCTTTATAAGTACAAAAAAGATTTTATAAGTACTAGATATATGAAATCCTTTGTTATACATCTGTATACTTCCATTAATTGATATAGCTTTATATAATAATAATGATGCTGGTAACTTAAAACATCAGTAGTTGTGTTTTTAAATTTATCCATTATATGTTCTGTTTTGTTTTTAAGATTTTTCATGTGTATGTTGTAAATACCTTGTTGTGCAGCCATTGCTATGGGGATTGTTGGGGAGATAGTTATCCACTTTAATGATTAATCTACCACAGGTGAGGTTTAAATACGTTCCCTGCTTCTATTGGTGGCATACACTCACCACTCCCTATATCTATTTGGCTGCCATACACTATCAGCACTCTTTGAAAAAGTCCATAGCCTGGACGAAACATGTTAGAGTGGTTGCCTGATGTTTGCTGCTAGCGATCAATAAAGTTTTTTTAGACATCCATGCGTTGGCTGCTGAAGTTGCTGTGAACCACGGACCATCTTACCCCCTTCTTCCTGTGTCATCATTTCCGGAGGAGCACGCTGACGCCAGCTACACCAGAGGAGGAAGCCGCTGCAGAATTCCCTGCACCAACAGGGACGGCTTTTTCGTGAGTACTCCTAACCTCCACGCGGTATTTCAGGGAGATTATTGAGGCGGTTAGTGCCGGGCTGTGATTTACTTGGGGGCGCCCCTTAGGGAGGTGTCCCCCTGTACCTCTATCCGGCTTACTATTACCCAACTCCCTGTTTTCAATACCGGAGGCTTATTGTTTCATTAATCATTGCTGGGTCTCTCTTCAATCAAGTTGCCATAAAGTGTGTGCACTACCTGTTAGCAGCCTCGGTATACTGGGTAATTCCATTTTCTCTAGCAATCTATTTCTACCTGATGGCTCACGGGCAAGTGAATAAGTGAATAAGTAAATTGTATATGCTTATTTGGACTATCCTGGAAAATTCCAAAATATAAAGGACATTATTTACTCAAGAATTTAAGGATTACTGTTTTTTGCACTTAGGCTTCAGCCAACGCATGAGAGTTTTTAACAAGATATTAATAAATAATTTTTATTTTTAATTCAATACTATTATATTGTTTTTTTGCCATGGAAGATATTGATGTTGAATCAGAGGATACAAATGTGGATACATATGTCAATGCATGCGGGGATAATGCCAAACGTTCAAAAAAAGCTGCCCACTTGTTTAATGAAAGTACTGAGGTTATATGTGAGGAGCCTTCAGACCTCACACATTACTTTGTAAAGCTAGAAAGACTGTTGGTGTTGAATATACGCCTATGGTGGGACATCACCTCATTGAACAACTATATTAGATGTAAAAGAATACCACGAGGTTTGCGCATAAAAAAGACACCAACATTTGGCTTTACCAATATGCAATTTGAGCAGGACTGGACTGATACTCTAAACCAATGTTCCTTAAAGCTAATGGAACTAATCATTCAGCAGAAGTCAAAAGAAAAGGAGCAATTAATGTTGGAAATAAACCTTTTGAGGAACAACTTGAAGCCATTTACTAAAATGGATCAATTTATAAAAAACGACAAAACCCTGCTGACTAATATTGAGACCATAGAGGACACAATAAGTGACAAAAAACACAGCAAGTTCGAACGAGACCGTGTAGATTATATAAAAGGACAAATTTATTGTTGGCAGAAACCTCAAACAAGAGAGAATGTGGGATCCAATACAGCAAGGGGGTTTAAACCTCAATACAAAGGATGGTCTAAAAGCAACCCTAATAAGTCTATCTTAAAGGGAAGATCAGCTGACAACTCAGGTGCGGAGTCAGACTACTCAGAGTGCGAATTGAGATCTCACTCTGTATCTTTTGAAGGTTCTACTGAGAGTATACGGGATAACCATGGGAGATCTAGGAGCGACAGCAGGTCATCCATCACATCTAATGGGGCCAGATCAAAAAATCAGGAACAGGCTCCCTCTTCGTCTTCTTTTTTATCCACAGGAACACGATCACGCCGCGAACCAGACGATCGCGGAGAAAACGTGGAAACTCGCGGGAGACCAAAAAGAAAGAAGTACACATAGATGAGTGTGATAATAACGTCATTAATCTCTCAGGAGTGGAACTCTCCCATGCACAATTATCTCTACTAAATAAGGGACTGGGTTTTGCCCCGGTTCAGGACTTCCACTTGTTCCAGACTGTGATTGACCTCCAAAGGTTTACTCGCAAATTATCCTTAAAAAAGTTTTTTATATCAAGAGGACATTTTCAAACTAATAACTTGTCTGACTCTGATAATGATGTTGTATTACCCAATACTGATGATGAACTACCTAATATTGTTACTAATGATGCATTAACTAATATTTCTCTTGATACCTTTCAGGAAACCTGTGTATTATCAGACTTGGACGCATTACTTGAGCAGCAAGGCGAAGAAATCAATGCTTTCTCCCAACCTTTCTTTGGCACCCACTCCTCAGGATTTAAAAAGAAGTCTATCTTCTGCCCCAATGCCAATAGGGGGCCTTTCATTACGGCATTTGAAAGGTTGGTAGAAAGAGACCTTCAAATTTTATCTAAAGGTTTCTCCTGCTCATCTATGCATGCCAATAACCTGACATACACGGAGATTCATGAACTAGACACCTTGAAGCATAACAAAGACATCATGTTTAGAAATGCTGATAAAGGTGGAGCCCTTGTGGTTTTATCCACCCTACAATACAAACAGGAGGCATTACGGCAGCTAGGGAATCCGGATCAGTATAAACTTCTTAAAAAGGATCCAACACAGGACTTTATTAGTCAACTAGATGAAATTATTGAATTTGGAAAGATACTTTGTACATTAGACAAACATGAGATTGAATTCTTGAGAAGTCCACATCCCGTGATTCCGGTATTCCACCATCTCCCAAAGATCCATAAGTCACTGGTCGACCCTCCTGGTCGTCCTATAGTGGCAGGTATTGGATCTTTGGGAGATGGGTTATCGCGGTATGTGGACTCTTATCTCAAACCATTGGTACTGGCATTACCGTCATTCATTAAGGATTCCACGGACCTCATGGTAGATGTAAAGGATCTGGTCTGGAAAAAAGAATACAGATGGGTCACCCTTGACGTGATCTCTCTGTATTCCATCATTAATCACGACCACGGGTTATTAGCTATCACGCACTTTTTAAATTTATCACATCTGTCCACTTCACTTTGCACTTTTCTATTAGAATCTATTAAATTTTTATTAACTCACAATTATTTCTTATTTGATTCACGTTTTTATTTACAATTATTAGGCACTGCAATGGGCACAAGTTTTGCACCATCATATGCAAACTTATTCATGGGGTTATGGGAAGCACAATATATATATCACAGTAATAATTCTTATCGTTCACAAATTATTTACTATAAAAGATTCATCGACGATCTCATTATTATATGGGACGGCGATGAATCATCACTTGTAGCATTTATAAACACACTTAATATCAATAATGTTAATATCAAATTCACTTATGAACAAAATATAAATTGCATCAATTATCTGGACCTGCTCCTTTACATAGACCATGACATGCTAATCCAAACTGACATATTTCGCAAGCCAAACTCCCGAAACACACTACTGTCAGCCAAAAGTTGTCATCCACAATCTTTAATCAAAAGTATTCCGAGGGCCCAATTTGTAAGGTTGAGACGGATATGTTCTGATGACGAGAATTTCTCTTTGCAGTCACAAGCACTATTTGAGAGATTCCAAGCTAGGGGTTACAAATATACAGATATCCAGACAGCATACGAGTACGCTATGACTTTGGATCGCCCTGGAATCCTCGATAAAAAGAAAAAAGACAAACATCATAAGGGGTACATACAATCTAAGAGCAAGTATAGTGATATGAGTCCATTATTCATCACGACTTATAGTCGCCAATCCAAGCTTATATGCGACATTGTGCATAAACATTGGCACACCCTGTGCCTTGATAAGGATATTGCTGAGTTTACCTTGAAGGGACCAAAATTTTCATTCCGTAGGGCTAAGACACTAGCATCACACCTCTCGCCAAGTCACTTTCAAACTAAAACTGATCTTAAAAGAATTGGTAGTATTCCTATAGGTTTTTATGCATGTGGAAATTGTTCCATGTGTAAATATGTTCATAGTACAAAATTTGTCCAAACTGACATCAATGGAAAAAAATATTTTATTAAAGAATTTTTGAATTGTAATACATCCTACACCATTTATCTTTTGAGATGTGGTTGCAAAAAATTATATGTGGGACGAACCATTCGGCCAGTCAAGACCCGCATTGCCGAGCATGTCAGGCTTATTAAAAAGAATGATGTGTCTCATCCAGTTCCCAGACACTTCTCCAGATGCCCTAAAGGGGGAATAGCCAACTTTTCCTATATGGCAATTGAACATATCCCTTGTAACGCTAGAGGAGGCCATAGAGAGGGGGTATTAAATAAACAGGAAATGTATTGGGTGTACACTCTGAACACACTCCATCCGGCCGGCATCAATCAGGAGTGGGAACTGAAACACTTCCTGATGGGGTAATGGCTAAGTTTTGGGGTGGGTTCACAGTGTTCACCCAATTACATTGTGATCTGGGAGGTGACATATTAAGTTACTGTCTGTCATGCGGTTGCCACTGTATTCATGGATATGAATTATGTGAATAAATTGATAAAATGTTTATATCCCTTTAAAGTGAATCTTGATACTGAAAATGCTTTATAAGTACAAAAAAGATTTTATAAGTACTAGATATATGAAATCCTTTGTTATACATCTGTATACTTCCATTAATTGATATAGCTTTATATAATAATAATGATGCTGGTAACTTAAAACATCAGTAGTTGTGTTTTTAAATTTATCCATTATATGTTCTGTTTTGTTTTTAAGATTTTTCATGTGTATGTTGTAAATACCTTGTTGTGCAGCCATTGCTATGGGGATTGTTGGGGAGATAGTTATCCACTTTAATGATTAATCTACCACAGGTGAGGTTTAAATACGTTCCCTGCTTCTATTGGTGGCATACACTCACCACTCCCTATATCTATTTGGCTGCCATACACTATCAGCACTCTTTGAAAAAGTCCATAGCCTGGACGAAACATGTTAGAGTGGTTGCCTGATGTTTGCTGCTAGCGATCAATAAAGTTTTTTTAGACATCCATGCGTTGGCTGCTGAAGTTGCTGTGAACCACGGACCATCTTACCCCCTTCTACTTACGGGAGCACATTCATCACTAGCATAGACACACTTTTTAAGACAACTGTTTGTGTCTCTATCAATTGGTGTAGGATCCATGTATAACACCGACAAATGATAACACCAGCTTTATTATGGTAGCTTATATCATCATATTGACTATACTATGTATTTCTAAACGATTAATAAACACAGTAAACTATAGTTAGTTAGGTTAATGAAATATACACAGAAACGTACTTCATAACATGATGGTGATGTCATATTCAGAACATCATGCATTGGAGGGGACCATAACATCTGGCCAGTAACATTATTTGCTACAGTCCCAAACCATTTTATCTACATACCCATGTAACAAGAGATTTTAAAAATAAATGGCTACTTGGTTGTAAGTGTCCTTTACATTGGGAGAAGGAGTGGCTCACTGAGTAAAGACACACACTGGCACTGATAGTTTGAAGCAGGGGAGTCTGGTTCAATTCCCGGTGTGGGCTCCTTGTGACCTTGGCCAAGTCACTTTATCTCCCTGTGCCTCATGCGGCAAAAAAACATTTGTACGTTCCACGGGCCAGGGACCTCAGGCTGAAACATGTGTCTGTAAATCGCTGTGTACAACTAGCAGCCCTATACATGAACATGCTCATATTATTATTATTATTGTTACATAGTTTCGACAGTCATACGTTCCATTACATATTAGAATACACAAATGTGTTAGCAGAGTGGGAATGGTTGTTATATATAAAACACACCATGTCATAAAATGTTAGTAGTCATTAAAGAACACTCAATAAAAATTCATGAGGCACTCTTTTGCAACATCATTATGTTAATTAAGTGCTTATGCAATATAGGCATAAGGGTATCACATTTTTAATTGTTTGTTAATAAGCGCTGCAAGCAATATAAAATTAGTTCCATATGTAGTATAGTAGTCGGTGGCTCCTCCTCACAATCATCTCATATAAAGGTAGACTCTTCTGAAATCATACATTGATCCGATTGTATCTTCCCCGACATCTCTGAAATACAGCAAACACATGATGGTCAAAGATGGCACCTTACTAGATATGCATCCGTGACAACGCGTTACGCAGCTCTATATGATTGTGTAGATACACACGTCACTCACTTATATGTTAGAAGTAAAACTGTTCATCAGTATGTAATGTTTCTTTAAATTTGTAGCAGGCATAACTATGTATAAGAAGTGAACGTTGCCTGTATACTGAAAGATGTGCGCGCACATCTTTGTGTGCGCACGCACTTCACGCTTGGCTCCACTAACTGTTAGCGCATGCGCAAAACAAAGCGTACGTTGTGCGTTCAATACATGTTGAAAATACCAGTAAACATAACATCTTTATTTCAAATACAATGAAGACGAAACTACATTCGTTCTAAACGAGTACATCTGTATTCTTTTTAAACAGACGTGTTTGAACAGAAAGCACGGCCGATAACACAATGCGCAAATGCAATACGTGTGACGTCATGTTAAGCCAGCGTGAAACGCACGCTAACACTCCTCCCACTCAATTAACATTCGGCTAACGCCCAGGGTACGCCTACAAACACTGAGCCGCACGCATCACACACTGCAGTTACCGTTACTATAACAAAACATGACAGCCAATAGGCTTTGAGGCGCGCACGTCGCTTGGGGGCGGGACTTACATCACTAATCCTTTTTAAGGACGCCTTGGCCCATGACAAGGGTCCCACGTCATACGTGGTGGACCCGGTTTTCAATGTTGTAGATGTTGCATGATAACAAAACAGGTATGTGTTAGAGTAATGGTAAAATGTTGCTAATATGTTTAAAGGGATAGGAAAGTACGTATATTTATTCCGTCAGCAATGTGTACTACTCTTTCAGGTCCTACTATATTGTATTAGGAAACAATTTGTTTGTGATCGCTACATGTTATGCAGTCTGCAATGTTACGCTGTATCCACGCATTGAAAGTGAAAATGGTGGTTACAAAAAAAAAAAAAATTTAAACGCAGAGTCAACGCATAACGATTGTTATATTTACCATTCTTCTAGAATTAACTCTTCGCCTGGCTGCAACTGGTCGCTCCAGAAATGCAAGGCATTTTCATCCACGCTTAACCCAACCGCTGAATCCAGTATGGCACATATCTCCTCCAGGATGCGCTCATAGGAATCGCCACTGCTTTCTTCAAATAATTGGTCGGGAGGTAGGTTCATTTCTTCCGGTTCCCATTCCAATGCATTTTCAGCTGAAAGGCTTGGTACATAATCATAGTACTTTTGTTCTTGTACAATGTGGGTTTCAGGAATGGAGGCTGCAGATATTGCAGCACGTATCGATTCAAACGGATCAGTAGTAGCGGATACATTGCTATTGCCATTAGGAATAAATATGCCTTTCACGACAATATAAGTGCCGTCTTTCAGGAGAAATTGTTTTTCCGGGGCAATCTTCCAGAAACCATAGGTGTGTTGTAGCTTATCCTGGTCACGTTCAAAAAAGTCATTACTTGATAAAGTGAATCTTATTGAGGAATTAAAATTCCGTGCATGCTTACGGTCTTGGTAATAAGGATATTTTGCTCGAATGAAATCATCGATTTGGCGTGTGCTTGCTTTCTGTCCGCGACTGTTCAAGATGGCTTCACAGATCATGTACTTATACCCTAAAAGGGGATTAATATTGTTAACGAATTCATCAGCCATGTCTGAGTAGCACAAAAGCTGTGTGCAGGTCTGTGTTATTTGCTCATCAAAATGAATGTGCTGAATGGCTAACAAACTCCTGTTTTTCCTTGTCAAGGTCAACAAAACTAACTACTTTGACTCCTTATTTCAAACGCCAATTGGATTTGTTTGTCTAATTGGGTTAACAGTTGTGGTTCGTGATATGGGACTGTGGGAGAAACATTTCTCCTTCTTTTATCTCGTTTGTGAAAAACATCCCTACACTTTGAATGCGTTCACATAGTGTTTTTTTGAAAACTAACAAAGACCAGTGTGTGAAAATATTTCTTAGCCAGGCATATCAGTAAAAACACACCTGCAAAAAGAAATGTTTTTTCCCCGCTTACATTTCTGTGTGTATGTGAAAGTCTGGTTAACTCCCTGTCTGCATGAGTTTAAATACGTGTGTATATATATATATATATATAAATATATCTCTTATAAAAATATATATATATTTATATATTATATTTAATTTTTTTTTATATTGCAGGAGTACACACAACATTGATGGCATTAAGTATACCTTGTATGAAACCTATTTAAATGGTGAGAAACATGATTGAATTAAGTAATAAACATTTGTTTAAGCACAATACTGTTAGAGTCTCATACTTAGGATATTTCTCAAACATTAGGCCTGTATTATTAAAATAGTGTTTTCACAAGGAAGCATGAAGTGTATTAGTTTGTGTATACCAGTTTATATAGTACTATATATATATATATATATATATATATATATATATATATATATATATATATATATATATATATATATATATATATATATATATATATATATATATATACACATATATACATATATATATACACATATATACATATATATATACACATATATACATATATATATACACATATATACATATATATATACACATATACATATATATATACACACTCACACACTCACACTCACACTCACTCAGTGTGTGTGTGTGTGTGTGTGTGTGTATATATATTATTATACATTCTGAGATGTTATAGAAACGAACACACAACTGATTAAAGGACAAAATTACAATGGCCAAGCAAGGCAAAGGTAAGTAATAATTTACACATAATCCTGCTGTACACGTACAAGAAAGATGTTTGCACTTACTTAGGTGTTTTAATAATTGCATGTGACTAATATGCATATGCAATTCTTACATCAATTAACACACCCAAATGCAATGTTTTGCTGCAAAGTCAATGGCAGCTTCTCTAAACTTAGCAACTGGCTCCTGGTGGACCATTACTGAACAGACGATTACAACATAAATATTTATAACACAATTAATTATGAGTGTTAACATTTCCAAAACTTCACGTGTACAAGAACATAGTTGAAAGTTTGGAAACAACACAGTCTTCAGCATACATACAATAGTAATTAGATAATCTGAAGTCAACAAAACAAGGCCAAAGACATATTTTCTGAATTATAACATTTATTTTTTTTGTTCCTTTTGCGAGCGAGTAACAGGCCTGCTTGTTGTCTCTTGAATTTTCCTTTTTCTTTTGCCACCAACTTTAGGCACAACAGAGCCACTTTGAGTGGCCTCTGGCACTTCACGGGCAGGGCTTGTGGCCAGTGACTGTTCACCTACGGGGCTTGTGGCCAGTGACTCACCTACAGGGCTTGTGGCCAGTGACTCACCTACAGGGCTTTTGGGCAGTGATTCACCTACAGGGCTTTTGGGCAGCGATTCACCTACAGGGCTTTTGGGCAGCGATTCACCTACAGGGCTTTTGGGCAGCGACTCACCTACAGGGCTTTTGGGCAGCGATTCACCTACAGGGCTTTTGGGCAGCGACTCACCTACAGGGCTTTTGGGTAGTGACTGTTCACGGACAGGGCTTGTGCCCAGTGACACATGTGAGCAAGTTGGTAGACACTGCACAAGTGATGGTTGGTCTGTTTCATGTGTGTCTTGTTTTGTTTTTGTCGCCTCCTTTGTAGGTGTCTGCTGCTGAATTTGTACAGATGGCAGCGGTAGGATGTCATCAGGAACCTGCACAGCAATGTCTGCTACTTGACCGGTAACATTTGGGCCTGGTGAATGAATATCAGATGAATGTGGTGAAAACTGACCTGCATGAACAGATCCTGGCTGGGAGGTGTTGAATTGTGGTACATTAGTCATTCTCCAGTAATTAGCTTGTGTTTGCTGAACAACTAATGCTTCGAATGAGGTGTTGATTTTTTGCAACTGTTTAGGCACTTCAATGAAGACTCTGTGGAGATGTGCCAATTGTGATACTGTTTCTTCCTGCAGTCCAATCATCCTTTCCAGCACTGTCATCATGTCTGAATGGCGACGATTTTCTGCGTCCACTATTTTTCCCTCTGAAGCTACAATTGCATCGTATGTGGAAGTTGATGGACAATTTGGCGGTACAACAGTTTCTATTGGCACCTCTTCATGGTCACATGATTGTATTTCAGTCTCTTCTGTGGCGTCATCCTCATCATACTCATCATCCTCATCACCATGATGTTCTAAAAAGAAATGTACACATTATTAAATGGCATGTTAATGTATGCTGTGTTACTATGTAATTGTACTGTGTCCTAAGTAACACCTAACATGTTAGCATACGTTTTATAACCTCATTAAAAACTACCTTGACTTACGAATAATGTTTGGACTCAGTATGAAATATGAATGAATGAAAAGTTGCTCTAAACTCAGAAGTCCTACATGATAATTAACATCACTAACACAATACATGTTGCCTTACACTTAATTTTCACTGACACTAAGTAATCCTATTTAAAGAAGATGTGCAAAACAAATAATGCACATGACAACATAACATATAGAAGAGCACATATTATATGGCCAGCAAATGATACACTCACCTTCTAGTAGTGTTGAGCTGGCTGACCCAGGTGAAGACACTTGTTCCATCTCAGGTGACACATGTCCTCCAGGGGCAACTATATATAACAATAACATAAGTTTTACATTTACATGTGTAAATATTGAACAAACACTTATTGTATGTTCTGTATTTATGATTAACTAACAACATCAGTTCCTTAACCGAAAATGTGTGTGAAAGTGAACATAAATAGTTGTAATAACACTGTACATGCCTGTGTACTTAGAATTTTTGAGTTCCCTAACATACAACATACTATGTTTCTGCAGTAATGCGTGAGGATAAATAGATTAAATGAGTACATAAAAATCATATGTTGTGTAGTGATATCAGTATCATAATGTACATAACTATCATGAGATGACCATTCACAATGGTTATCATGAAGGTGGTCATATTGCAAAAAGTGTTGTTTTTGGTAGAGGATATGTGTGGTACATTAATCGAAGATGTGGCACACCTGAATGTGGCTGTGACTCAACAAGACAACACATGCAGTGTGTGATAATGTGTCTTTCATAGTAGTTCAACTATAGATATGAGTGAACTAATGTGTGACGTACGCTTTGATAAGTAATGAGTTGTTGGGGCATTTAGTAGCTAGAGTTAAGCTTTCAAATGAGTGTGATTAACTTCAGTTGTGCTATTCAGGTTGTAAGAAAGGTATTCCCTTCCCCAAAAAGCCTAATCAGCCACACCTTTCAATGACTTGAAACAGGTGCAAATGGTGTGAACTAAGTTGACCGTGAAATGAGGCTGTAATTAGTGTGTGTGCTGAACCCCACCCCCTCTGTTGAAGTGTATGCTGTGATGAGATATTAATTGCAGCTGCTTTAACACAATGGTAGATGAGCTAAGTAGTCATCTGCAGTGTTTAAGTTATGAAAACAATGACATAACATATGATACGTGTGCCTCATTATGCTGTCTGTATATGACATAAAGCAAAAATGGACCTTTTCATAAGCAACTATAGATGTGTTAGTGCCAGTGATGTTTGTAGGCCGTTACATGCAATTTCTTTGATGCATGCTTAAAATAGGCAGTAATGTCATGTTTGTCGGAGTAAAATCAATAAAATACACAATAATATGATACATATTTCTGTTCTGTACCTGTAGCTACTAATAATTTCTCATGAACATGTGTTACACATGTGTACTACCCTGTTGTTCCCCATCTTCGCCCACCATCAATTGCTTCCACTGCAGCTATGCATTTTGGGAATTCACATGTAAATGAGCACGCAATGGCACGTGCTATATTAGTTACTGCTTTTAGTAGGACTACTACATATATGTCTATTTTGAGATATATATATACAGAATCAGACATATACATATATAGATGCAGGTATGCTTATATTGTGAAGACAGTATAAAAAGCAGTGTAAATATGCAAAATAACTGTAAGCAACGACACGCCTAGTACAGTAATATTTATCACCTGCTGGAAATTGTGACGGATAAATTCCAATGTCACGGTCACCAGCCAAGCCTTCCACGACGACGGTAAGTAATTTTGGCCGAAGCAGCTCCTCCAATGGAGTCAATATGAGACGTTGTGGTGTGGGCCCACCTCCAGTGCCAGTAGCATGCACGCGTTGGTCTTGTATTTTCTTTTTCAATTTGGACCTAATATCATCAAATCTTTTCCGACAATGATACTTGTCCCTGACACTATTCCCACAGGCATTGACACCAATGACTATTGTGTCCCACATTTCTTTTTTGCTTGCTGCACTTGTCCGCCCTTGAAAAACATATAAAAGATATGAGGTAAATTAATAATAATATAAGCACCAGTTTCCTACACTGCTAGCTGTTCCAAGAGATAGCAAACATGCTGTTTTATGTGTAATATGTGCAGCACATGAGCATTCACTACTAAACCTATACATGTAAGCAAGGTTGCATTCATATTGTATGCAGTTCTGGCAAATTGACCGCCTGTGTTTATTTGTCCTTGTAAGGCATGATAAAAAGCTGTGTTTCCACACTAATGAACATAGAAAGATATTGTGTACCCATATTTGCATATGAACAAAACTCAGATGACCTAGGATCACATGTATTTGAATAATAAATGTAAAGTTACACTTACCTACTAAATGTCCATAGAGACTGTCATAGTGCTCCAGAATGCCAGTGACAAGAGCCCTATTTTCCTGGTCATTGAAGCGAGGATTACGTGGCTTCTCCACACGTTTTTTCCGAGCAGGTTTAGGGTCAGAGCTTGGCTGGTGCTGACTGGACTCTCCTTCTTCCAATGGAAGAGCCTCCAAAAGCTGGCCACCAGCAAGCACGCCACCACCAGACACCCCATCAGCAACTGCGCCACCAGCAGCACTCCCAGCACCAGCACTCCCACTCCTAGCACCAGCACTCACACTCCTAGCACCAGCACTCACACTCCTAGCACCAGCACTCACACTCCTAGCACCAGCACTCCCAGCACCAGCACTCCCACTCACAGCAACAGCACTCCCACTCCCAGCACCAGCACTCCCACTCACAGCAACAGCACTCCCACTCCCAACAACAGCACTCCCACTCCCAACAACAGCACTCCCACTCCCAGCAACACCACTCGCAGCACCAGCACTCCCACTCCCAACAACAGCACTCCCACTCCCAGCAACACCACTCGGTGCACCAGCAACATCACTCCCCTGAACAGAACGTTCACTCCGACGCGTACTCCCACGAGTAGCACTCCCACTCCCACCAGCATCACTCTTCCCACGCTTTGCGGGCATACTTCCAGCACTCACAAAAAACAGACAAGAAATGTACAGGCAATCACACGACCCACTTCCACATATAAAACAAGACAAAGATGTAAACAAAACAACAAAGGACAAAGCTCACCCAATACACAACAAGTCTCTCAGTCAATATGCAAATCTTCAATCGTCCAGCTCTGTGCGTCTCTCTCTCTCTCTCACTCCCAACAACACAGAGAATGATTAGCAGTACACGTTGCCTTTAAATATGGCGCGCAATCAAAAACATGCTTGTTTCGCCTGATTCAGCAAGATTTGTGATTGTGCAACCTAACAGCACCCCGCCACGCACGCCGATACACCTGTGTGTGATCGGCTCATCATCGTGAGAGTGGGCGGATTTGTTTTCTGGTTGATTTTGAATGTATTCGGCACTTACTGCATACGGAGAGGGAAAAACGCCAATAACATGACTAATCGATAAGCTTGCCGATTTCACATAATCGTCGCTTACTGCATGAGGCCCTATGTCTTTAAATTTTTTCCCCAGTCTTTGTGACTGAGTGGAGTGTAGTCGTCCTGGGTGGCTCGATTTGTCTTCTTTTGGGTTGAGAGCCATATTCAGATGACCCGCTATGAGTAGCGAGGATAGGTACTGTGGGTCAATTTCTTCTCAGAAATTCAGTCTGGTTTTCGTTTGGGGCGTATAGGTTAATAAGGGCAATTGCCGAGCCTGAAAGAGAGCCATAGACTACAATAAATCTACCCTCTGGATCTGCCTGGATTTTTGTTAGATTAAATGGGGTGCCCTGACGAATCAGAATGGCAACCCCTCTGCGTTTGCTGCTGAATGATGAGAAATAGCTCAATGGATACGCATGTTGAAATGTTTTGGGCGGATCTTGAGACGTGAAGTGTGTCTCCTGGAGGAAAACAACATCGCCACCCGACTTTTTTATTTCCTGGGGGGCTAGGCGTCTCTTCCTATTGTTATTTAGTCCCTTAACATTTAAGGAAACGATTTTTAGTGCTTTTTGTTGGGCCATATTATCTGGTTTAGTTGTTGATCTGCGAGGGCTTTCCCTTCTCGGAGGGGGGAGGAGAATTTGGGTTAAGTCTCAGTAAAGGGGGGTTCTTTCCTTTACGAAGGTCGGTGTGTGTTTTTGTTGGTCTAGTGCAGGGGTAGACAGCCAGAGTGGGCAGGGATGGGGAGGTGGGACGGGGGACCGCTGGGACAGTGGCAGCGGGTTAAAGAAGACAGAAAGGAAGTCGACCCTAATGGGGTCTTAAAGATTTAAGACTGGTCTGGGCTAAAGACTGGCTGGTGGGGTATAAGACCCTTGGGGGCGGGTCCAGTAACGGTCTCCAGTAGGCACGGGTAGGGTGGAGACCCTTGGGTGTCTATGGTTTCGTCCGAGCCTAATCGCTCTGAGATACCTTGGTTAGCGGGGAATCAGGGTGTCATATCTATGGTGGGACAGGTTAGGTCTGTTGGGCGCAAGGCCTGTTTCTCCGCGTTTTGGGGGGTATGCATAGAGGGATTGTACATAGTTTGATCAATGGTGGGAGGAGGGCATTGTTGGGAATCAGGGGGGGGGGTGGGTGGTTGAGAATGGGGGATTGGGGTGGGTTGAATGGTCGGTGTGAGGGTGGGCTCAGAGGGAAGGAGGGAAAGGAGGGGGATGAAGGGAGGGGGGAGGACAGAGAGGGGGGGTGTCATCTTGTAGTGATTGCTACAGTACATCATTTACATAGTATACATTTTCTGATGTTTTTGAGTATGGAATCTGTGTGATGGATGTGGAGAGAAGGGGGGGATAGTGAGGGGGGGGATAGGGGTGGGGGGGGAAGTTGGGATGGCAAGTGGTGGGGGATGGGGAGTGGAGTAGAGTAGGGTGCGCTTAGGTGTAGACATAAATCATCATACAAAATATACAGTACATATTCAGTTGGTCACATGTCAGATACTTCACACTAGCTAGGAGGTTTCGTGATCTCCTGAGTGAGGCCTGGGTGATGCATTTCTTCGCTTTTTGGGTTTGAGCTATATCCGAGGACTTTGGGTCCTTGGGGGGGGAAAGGGGGAGGGGTAGGGGAGGGGTGGAGGGGAGTGGTGGGCTCGGAGGGATGAGGGAGAGGAAAGGGATGAAGGGAGGGAGGAGGGGAGGGGGGGAGGGGAGTGGTGGGCTCGGAGGGAAAGAGGGAGAGGAAAGGGATGAAGGGAGGGAGGGAGGAGGGGAGGGTGAGAAAAAAAGGGGGGGAGGGTGAGAAAAGGGGGGGAGGGTCATCTTGTATTAAGTGCAACAGTACATCCCTCCCATGGTATACATTCCCTGATGTTATTTGAGTATATTTTCTGTGTGTTGAATGTGGGGAGGAGGGGAGGGGGTTTGGAGGGGGGGGAGATTAGAGTGTGTTTGGGTGTAGAGCTCAGTCTGCATACAAAATATACAGAATATATTCAGTCGATTACATGTCAGACAATCACAACATTTAGGAGGTTCCGTGCTCTCCTATAGCAAGCATGGATAATGCATCCCTACACATTTTGGTTAAGAATTGGTTCATAGAACTTTGGGCCTCCCCTTTTCTTTTTTTTTCTTTTTTGGGGGGGGAGGGGGGAAGGGGAGGGGGAGGGGGGAGGAGGAGGGAGGGGGAGGGGCAGAGGGGGAGGGAAGGGGAGGGGGGGAGGGGAGAGGGGGGGATTAGCGTGGTGGGAGGAAGGGGGGGTGAGGGTGGGGGGTGTGGAGGTGTTGGAGGGAGGGGGGGGGAATATAGCGTGGAGCTGGTAGCTTATCCCAGAACTACTGTACCCTTGAACAAATGCATATTATCCGAAACAATATGTTACCTAGTTATCTAACACTGCTAAGTGAGCTTCCAACCATATACGCAAGTTGGGCGGGGGGGGGGAACCTGGGGAGCCTATAACTAATGACATTCAGGGGATAAGGGAGCGCTGTTTAACTCAGCAGCAACAGTTTGTGCGGCACATCATCAAGGGAGGTATACAGTTTAATTAAGGATAACATTTCAAGGTCCCAGTGGGGAAAGAAAGCGAGTGAAAAAAAAACAAGCAGAGAGAAGCACCATCTACTATTGAAGAATTCTCTAACTGCTTAACCTGACTACGCCTCTTTGAGCTGCAGGTAAGTATAGCGTGTAAGAAGACTCCATTGGGGGGGTGGGAGGGGGGGGGAACCATGATCGGGATGGGGGGAAGGGGACTCGCTAGTTGGCGAGGGGGGGGGTAGGGGGGGGAGGGAAGTGATGAGGGGGGGTAGGAGGGGGTGATGGTGGGGGGTGGAGGGGGGGGGAAGGGACGGAGGGGGGCAGGAAGAGTGGGGGGCTGGGAGAGGGGCAGAGGACAGGGGAAAGGGGTAGGGGGCAGGGGGCAGGGAGGAGGGAGGGGGGGGAATAAGTTTGGGAGGGGGGGGGTCGTTATCTTATACTAGGTTACTCCTCTGTCGATGTTATCTCAATCAATATGTTACCTAATTAACTCCCATTGCTAAGTGAGCTTATACGCACGTTAGGCGGGGGGGGAATAACCAGGGGGGAACATCATGCTTAACTTGGGGTACTAGGGGAAGGCTATCTGGCTAACTAGCTAAGTGTGCGGGTGCATCTGTTTTACACACCCTGTCCTTAGGCTCACATCCGCGGGGTGCGGGTGGATGGGTCTGGCATGTCCTGTGCTTCTGTCGCCATCCTGGTGAGAAAGGGAAGGCAGAAGTTCAGAGGGGATATCGATTCCCCCTCGGCCGAAGGGGGGGATGAGAAACAAAATGGAGCCGGGATTGGAAGAGGGCTACCCGGGTGTCGTCCGTTCGACTCCCCCGATGGAGCTGTACGAAATCCGGCAACCGGTCTCACGTGGTGCGGCGGTTGGCAGCGGAGGAGTACCGCGTGTGGTGGTGTCATCAGTCGCTGCTCGTCTGAGGATCGATGGGGTGTTTCCTGGTGAGGTAAGGATTCTCTCGGCGCCATTTTGTTGGATTCCGGGGCAATCTGTACGGGATCCGTCCTCCGTTCCCACGTGGTGAGGCAGCTGGAAACGGAGATGTGTCGCGTGTGATGGAAGCATCAATCGCGGCTCGTCTGCGGATCGGTGGGGTTCTACCTGGAGAGGTAAGGCCTCTTTTATCGCCATTTTGTTGGATTCCAGCGTAAATGTTGTTGTTCTCCCGGAAAGGTGACTTGTTTGGTTGCAGCTGTGACCTCATTTGTCGCGGGTTTGTCTTTGCTCCGCGATCCGTTCCGATGCTCTTACAGGCGGGTCGTCCTTGTCTCGGGCTTGGTTGCCGGCTGGATGGGCTGCCTGGAAAGGTTCTGCGGGGAGGCCTAGGGCCTTAGCCAGGTGTTCCATTTCCTCGGGATGTCGTATGGAGAAGAATTTACCCTTGTGGGATATGATCATTTTAAAGGGGAATCCCCACTTATATTTTATTCCCTTCTCGCGGAGGAGTAGTGTAAGGGGGCGCATCGCCTTTCGGCGGTCCACAGTCAGTTTAGATAGGTCATTATAGACCTATAGCGATTCGTTCTGGAACATGATCGTGTCCCTCTCGCGGCATGCTCTGATTAGTTTGTCCTTTGTGGAATAACTGTGGAGCCGCACCATCACGTCCCGCCTGCGATTCTGGTCATCAGAACGTGGGCCCAGAGCTCTGTGCACCCTATCGATCTCCATATCGCGAGGGTCTAATTCTGGGCATATAGTTAGGAATAAGTCCACGAGGTAGGCTCTCAGGTGGGTAGGCTGAACTGCTTCGGGGATGCCACGGATCCGCAGGTTCTGGCGGCGATCCTGGTTTTCTTGATCTTGTAACCCGTCGCAGAGTGTGTTTATTTCTTGACCTAGCCGAATTATTTCTATTTATCAGCTTCAGACTGATGCTGCAAGGCCTCTTCCAGCCTGTCCTCCAGCATCGTGGTGCGCTCTTGCAGGCCGTGGATGTCCTGTTTGATTTCTGCTACTGCGTCCTTGAGGATAGCTTGCAGAGACCTTTGGAGCTTAGCGTGGAGTTCCTCCAAGAATTCCTTCGTGATTCCCCCATGCGGGGGAGAGGGGATCTCAGCTGGGCTTGCCGGGTCTGTGAGGCCTTGTTTGCCTCGTGCGCCTGGCGTCGGTCCGCCATCTTGCTTTCTTCCCCCCGCTTCAGCGTGTTGTTTCGCGGGGGTGAAGAACCTGCCAACCCCTTGGATTGGCTGATTTTTCCCTTTGTTTGACATCCCTCAGGTGTTAGGAGGTAGTCAGTGGCTTTTTGGGGGTTTTTTGTCAGGCGAAAAGTGCCTTTAATTAGGGTTTATATGGATGGGTCTCCGGAGCTCTCCTTTCACCCGTCTGTCCTGGATGACGTCATCGGCACGCCCCATCGTCCCTTTGTCTTTTCTAGTGATCTTTTTTGTACCGAACCGGCTTGGCTGTGGATCCGCTCTGGACGTCGACTTTTGGCTAGTATCCTGACCTCCTGAACTTTCCTACCTCTTTCCTCTGCTTACGGATCCTGATCTACCTCCCGGCTCTGGACCCCAGGCTCTCGGTACCAACTATCTTCTGGAACCTCCCTTCTCGTCCGGCGAGTATCTTACTTTATCTTATACTCCCGTACGGTTCCAGACGCCTATTTTCCACTTTCCAGGCATGTCCCCGTAGCTGTGGGTGCAGGTGTTACTCTTCTCACCTCATTTTCGGGGTCCCTCCTTGTCTGTGGTGAGCACAGCGTTACATTATGCTCAGCCCCACAGACATGGACCCCAAAGAGGTGGAGCAACCAAGCCCCATGCAGCGACTTCTCCAGCTAGAGGCGCAGCTTGCCTCCATTACGCTGCAGCTCTCAAGACTCTCCTCATTGCAGCATACCCCAGGCCCCTCTGCCATGGCAGCTGCGGCGTTTCCCTCTCCGGGTTCCTCCGTGGCTTTAGATTCTCGTCTCCCGGCCCCCAATCGCTATGCAGGGGACCCAAACGAGTGCAGATGGTTTCTTAATCAGTGCAAGATTCAATTTGAATTATCCCCATCGTGCTTTCCTACCACACGCTCAAGGGTGGCTTATATTATATCCCTCTTGAACGGAAAGGCCCTAGCCTGGGCATCCCCCATCTGGGAGAAGGAACCTGCCATGACGCGTGACTACCCTCGCTTTCTTCAGGAATTCAGGCAAGTATTTGATACACCTGGTTGCCAGATTACGGCGGATTCCTCTCTTTTTCATATTTCCCAGGGTACTCGTCCTGTCGCCGAGTACGCTTTGGACTTCCGGACCATCGCGCCGGAGACCTCCTGGAATGATAACGCACTCTCTGCATTGGCAGGGTCTGTCTGACGCCATTAAGGGCCAGCTGGCCACCATGGAGAGACCCACCAGATTGGAGGAGCTCATTGCAGTCTGCATCCGCGTGGACCAGCTGCTACGAGAAAGAATACTTGAACATGCTCTTCTTCGTACCACTTCCCCACGATCTACCAGCCGCAACCTCGTCCCTTATGTTCCCCATCCCATGGATGAGCCCGAACCTATGAAGCTCGGGCGTCATCGGCTGTCAGCGTCTGAGAGACAGCGCCGACGAGATGGTGGGCTTTGCCATTATTCGGTCATTCCAATCATCTTCTTGCAAGCTGTCCTCTGCGTCCGGGAAACGCCAAAATCCAATAAGGCATGAGAGGGTCTCGTTTGGTGTAATCTCTTCCTCTCTTTCTTCTCCTAAAAAACTTCCCACCAGAATAATGCTGCCTATCTCTCTGGCCTGGAATAATTCCCTGATCCCCGCCTCCGCATTCATAGATTCTGGGTCTCAGGGAAACTTTATTGATCAGAGATAAGATTCCCTTCCGATCTAAAGCTGTTCCAGTTGGTCTGGGGGCCATAGATGGGCGTCCACTCCAACCAGCTTTTATTTCCCTGGAGATTTGTTCTCTATCCCTCTCCACGGAGGACGGTCACCAAGAGAAGATTATCTTGGATGTGATCCATACTCCATCAGTAGATGTGATTCTGGGACTCCCCTGGTTACAACTAAACAACCCACAACTGGATTAGGTTAATAAAGAACCCATACGTTGGAGCCCCCAATGCATCAAGACCTGTCTTCCCCCCAAACAGATGTTAGCTGGAGTGGATTTATCCGTGGAGTCCAAAACTTCTCTCCCAATTGTCTACTGGGACCTGGCGGACGTTTTTGATAAGGTGCGTTCCGAAGTGCTACCCCCCCATAGAGTCTTTGACTGTCCTATTGACCTTCTTCCCGGTGCTGCCCTACCCAAGAGCCGTTCTTACCCCCTATCCATACCCGAGCCAAGGCCATGGCCGAGTATATCCAGGATAACTTGAGGAAGGGGTTCATTCGCAATTCTTCATCGCCAGCTGGAGCGGGATTTTTTTTTGTTAAGAAGAAGGATGGCTCCTTGCATCCCTGTATTGACTACAGAGATCTTAACAAGATTACGATCAAGAATCGTTATCCCCTGCCACTCATTTCCGAACTCTTCGATCACCTACAGGGGGCAACGATTTTTTCCAAACTTGATCTCCGCGGAGCCTATAACCTTGTCCGCATCCGTCAGGGTGACAAGTGGAAGACCGCCTTTAACACCCGGGATGGGCATTATGAATACCTAGTTATGCCTTTCGGCCTGTGCAATGACCCAGCGGTCTTCCAGGAGTTTGTCAACAAGATCTTCCGCGATCTCCTCGACAGCTTCGTTATCGTATACCTTGACGATATCCTTATCTTTTCTAAATCTCTCTCTGACCACATTCAGCACACCAAATTAGTCCTGTCCCGCCTTCGGGAGAACCATCTCTATGCTAAGCTAGATAAATGTTCTTTTCATCTTTCTTCCATTCCCTTTCTTGGATACATCATCTCCAGCACTGGCTTCTCTCTGGACCCAGTCAAACTCAAAGCTGTCTTAGAATGGCCACAACCCACTTCCTTTAATGCCATACAGCGATTCTTGGGATTTGCGAATTACTATCGTAAATTCATCAAAAAATTTTCTTCTATCGTGGCTCCCATTACTGCCCTCACCAAAAAGGAGTTAACACAGCAGTTTGGTCTCCTGCAGCTCTCCAAGCTTTTGACTCCCTCAAATATCTTTCGCTTCTGCTCCTATTTTGCGTCATCCTGACCCCAGGCTTCCCTTTACTTTAGAGGTAGACGCATCCGACGTCGGAGCTGGCACCATTCTCTCTCAGAGACAGTCCCCACAGGCCAAACTTCATCCCTGTGGGTTCTTTTCAAAAAAAAATTCTTCGGCAGAACGGAACTATGATGTTGGAAACAGAGAGCTCCTGGCGATTAAACTCGCCCTTCAGGAATGGAGACATCTTCTGGAGGGAACAGAGACCCCCATTTCAATCTTTACTGATCATAAAAATTTGCTTTACATTGAGAGTGCACGTCACCTTGGGGCACGTCAGGCTCAATGGTCTCTTTTCTTTTCGAGATTTAATTATCTCATATCTTACATTCCTGGTTCAAAGAATCAAAAGGCAGGTGCACTTTCACGTCAATTCTTGTCTGAGGACAATTCCGAAGTTATCTCCGAAACAATCTTACCCTCCAAATATATAATTTCGGCCAACTCTTTCGATATCCTGGATCAGCTCATGGCAGCACAATCTAACCTCCCGAGGGGCCTTAAGGTGCCAGTCAGCCGTCTGTATGCAGCTCCACGCTTCCTTAAGAAGATTCTTGAGTGGGGTCATTCTTCTAGGTCAGCCGGTCATCCAGGCGTTGACAGGACTTCTGACCTCATTGGTCGTACCTTTTGGTGGCCAACCATGTTGCAGGACATTTCGGAGTACGTAAAAACCTGTCCAATTTGCGCCCAGGTTAAGACCGCTCGTAAAAACCCATATGGCCTTCTACAACCCCTCCCTATACCAGAACGCCCATGGAGTCATCTGTCCATGGACTTTGTGGTGGAACTTCCAAACTCTAAAGGGATGAACACCATTTTGGTTGTCGTGGATCGTTTTTCCAAACAGGCTCATTTCGTTCCTCTCTAAGGCCTACCCAATTCCGCCACTTTGGTAGACATTTTTGTTAGGGAGATATTCCGCATTCACGGAGTTCCTCTTTCCATCGTATCCGATCGAGGTACACAATTTGACTCAAAATTTTGGCGGGCCTTCGTTCGCAGGATGGATATCACCCTCCATTTTTCTTCCGGGTATCATCCCTAAACTAATGGGCAAACCGAGCGAACGAACCAGACACTGGAGCAATACCTCCGATGCTTCATTGCCAGGATAATTGGTTAGATTTACTTCCGTGGGCAGAGCTCTCCCATAATTCTTTAAAGAACAGCTCCACGCTGAAATACCCTTTTTTCATTAATTATGGTTTTCACCCAGGTCATCTGCCCATCACCTCAGTTCCTTCCGGGGTTCCAGCGGCCGATGACCGAATCAAGGATCTTCGGGAATCCTGGAAAAAGATCCAGGAGGCTTTGAGAAAAGCAACCCGCAGACAAAAGGCACAGGCAGATCTTCACCGTCGTCAGGCACCAGTCTTCAAACCAGGGGATAAGGTATGGCTCTCCTCCAAGAACATTAGACTGAGACTCCAAGCCACAAGCTGGCTCCCAGGTACTTGGGCCCATTCTCAGTAGTGGAACGGATCAATCCTGTGGCATATCGTCTGGAACTTCCTCCATCCATGAAGATACCCTCCGTCTTCCACATGTCACTACCTGTGTTCCAGAGTCCGCGGTTCCACAGGACACCGATTGACCCTGAGCCAGTCATAGTTCAGGGGCAGGAGGAGTTTCAGATTCAGTCTAGTCTGGATTCCAGGAGGATGAGGGGTTCGGTGCAGTACCTGGTTCACTGGAAGGGCTTTGGTCCAGAGGAAAGATCTTGGGTGCCCTACCATCAAATACATGCTCCCAGACTGCTGAGACTCTTTCACTCTAAATTTCCCCAAAAACCATATTGGAGTCGTCCTGAGGCCGCTCCTCAAGGGGGGGATACTGTAAGACCCCGAGGAACATCTCTCCCCAAGAGAGTTCCCCCCAGGCCACAAATCACCCGGCGCTCTCCGGCTCCTACTCCACAGGAGCTCCGCCACGAGCGGTCCTCTCCTTCCCCTTCCCTGGCTCCCGGGCTGCCATTGGAGGCGCGCATGCGCGCGCATGTTCGCGCACCTTAATTTCCTCCCGCGAGCTGGCCTCTCCTTCCCCTTCCCTGGCCCCCGCGGCTGCCACTGGAAGCGCGCATGCACGCGCACGTTCGCGCGCCTCTGTCTCCTCCCGCGAGAGGGACTCCCGGCCCCAGCTCAGGCTGCGCGCATCTCCCCCGCACGGGGCACACGCCTGATGCGCGTGCACCGCTCACAAGCCGCGCATCAGGCAAATCAGCTGGGGCAATAAATTCTCCTATCCCTGTCTCCCATGGGATCGCACCTCTGTTCCTCCCCCTCTTCCCATTGGTCTCCCTTCTTATATATACCCTGCTCAGCCATTTCTTCATTGGCTGAGCATGGTTCTGTATGACCAGTGTTAACCACAGTCGTGTCTGCCTTAGCTCTTGTCCCTTTGTCTTTTCTAGTGATCTTTTGTGTACCGAACCGGCTTGGCTGTGGATCCGCTCTGGACGTCGACTTTTGGCTAGTATCCTGACTTCCTGAACTTTCCTACCTCTTTCCTCTGCTTACGGATCCTGATCTACCTCCCGGCTCTGGACCCCAGGCTCTCAGTACCAACTATCTTCTGGAACCTCCCTTCTCATCCGACGAGTATCTTACTTTATCTTATACTCCCGTATGGTTCCAGATGCCTATTTTCCACTTTCCAGGCGTGTCCCCGTAGCTGTGGGTGCAGGTGTTACTCTTCTCACCTCAGTTTCGGGGTCCCACCTTGTCCGTGGTGAGCACAGCGTTACAGAATTATATTCATTTTCCTACAGAGCACACAGAGTGGCTGGAAATGAGGAATGGCTTTTAAACCATAGCCGGGATACCATGTGTAATGGGTGCAATAGATTGCACCCATGTTTCTTTGATCCCGCCTAGTCAGAGTGAGCATGCTTACCGCAACTGTAAGCACTACCATTCCCTGAATGTACATGTGGTATGCGATGCCACGATGAAGATTATGCATTTGGTAGCCAAATTCCCTGGTTCCTGTCACTATTCCTCTATCCTGAGAAACTCATCAGTCTTTCATGCTTTCGAAGAAGGCTATTTTGGACCTGGTTGGCTGGTGGGTGAGTACATATTATGAAGTGTTAAGAAACAACTCTAGTTTTTCTATGAACTGTTGAATGTAATAATGTTAACACAAATTGTATCATATTTGTGTACGATGGATTATAGGTGACTCAGGATACGGAATTAGGCCGTGGCTGTTGACCCCGGTGGCAAACCCTCAATGTGAAGCAGAGTAGAGGTATAACGTGGCACATATATCTACACGATCCGTCATAGAGAGAACATTTGGGCTTCTCAAAACACGATTTAGGTGTTTAGATAGAACTGGTGGGGCACTTCAATATAAGCTTGCTAAAGTGTCAGATATTATAATTGCTTGTTGCATTTTGCACAATCTGGCACTCCGCAATAATTTAGAAACCAACATACGTCAGGCTTTGGAGGAGGAGCATCCCGTACATTTACCAGCTGACACTGAGCAAACAGCCAGTGGTGTGGAGACACGTCGGAATGTCATAAACACCTATTTTTCATGTAAGCAAATACATATATGTTCATAGTACTACATAGATGTATTAATTAATTGTAATGATAAATACATGTGTCCAAATACCATTCACTTAGGAAACAGATGAATATGGTTCTCACACCTTTCTCTTCTCTGCTGTGTGGACAATTGCATGTGGCACCGGTATGTCATTCATCAACAGGTTGTATTATACTTCTTACCACTAAAAGGTGTTGTGTGTACGTGAGGAAATAATGTGTACTAAATCTATATTTTCTGTACATGCTCTTTTTGGTTATGCATACACAATAAACCTACTATGTCGATAGCCAATAGCTAGTGCAGTATGGTTACATACAATTTTTCTTTTGGAGTGTGACATGTGTGTCACAATGATGTGTAGACTATTGTGTATTTAATATCATATTTGACGTATTCTAGATAATGTTTCATATCACATACAAAATTGTTACTTCTCTGTGTTGCTTACCTTAATGAACATGTCATGACAATGATTTATATTCATTCATGTTTTCTTTTTCAAGGTATATCACTCCAAGGACTGCTCATGGTATGTATTTGAATTCACATCTGTCATAAGATGTGCTAACCTCGATACAGGTATAGTTACAGGATGTATAAACATAACGTAATGAAAAAGATGTGACAATTGAAACATGTCGTTTCTGTATTGTGTCCGTGCGTTTATCTACACTTGGTGGTTATTGTGCATTGTGTTTTCAAATCATTACGTACATTACATAACATGTAATTTTGGCAACCTAACAACATACATTCATGCACATGAGCGCTGTTAACACTCAATGCGTGTTTGTATGAAAAGACCCAAATGTGTTAAACATCATTAACATTGCAATGTATGTGATTAGTTCTTCTCTCACTTCATCTTCATGTTGATTACTACATTGTATCCTTATAAGACTTGCCTAGGCGCCACAATTTCCTTTTAAAATAAAATAATATATAGAAAAAAATAAATAAAATAAAATGAAAAGATGTTACCCAACAGGATACTTCTCAAACCTTTCCAGGAAAATGTGCTAAGATTTTCCACGGATGCAGTCTTGGTTTGTTGTGGAAAGGGAGCGATTCACACAGGGATACATCATGTAAATAAAAACATATAAAACAATAATTGTGCAGTATTGTGATTATATATTGGCTTGTTTATGAATCTTGGCTCTAATAGAGAACCTACTTACAGCAACAGTAAAAAATGTTCGCTTTTGTCTGACTCAGTCAGGTAGTGTGGAATTTTTGATGTGTCTTTAAGGTTAAAGTTAGCCTCATCCGGTCCTCGCACAAGCAGACTATTCCAGTTGATATAAATGCTTGAATCCCAGTATGGTATATGTGGACAGAAAGCAGAAACAGCCCAATGGTGTAGGTTGCAGAAAAACAGGGTTTATGAACAGTAAGGGTAAGGCATGTACTCACACTTTGTACAGTAAAACAGTGCACATAAAGGTTTCTTTGGCGCTGGATAGGTTGCGCTCACTGTAGTAGAGGCTCCCCGTCTCCCTCTATCACCAGACGTGTCGCCGGCAATGGCGTCTGACGTCACTTCCCTCTCGCGTCTATCCGCATCCGGTGGAGGTAGATTATGACGCGCTGGGAGAGGGTATGCGGGAGAGTTCGTACTTCTGGAGTTCTCTCTTCAAGGCAGCTGCAGCTTTGATGAGTCGGCTCTACGCGTTTCGCTGTAGCATACAGCTTCGTCAGGAGCGTCATGACGTGTCGTTTGTGGGCGTCATGTATTTATACTGTGTGGACTAATTAGCTACTCAGTGTCTTACTGATTGAACTAATTGTTACATACTTTAACCCACAGGTTTGCCTATACACAGGCACAGAAAGACTCTGTGGTCCAAACATGAACTAACTCTTTTGCTAAAATACATGACTAAATATACACATAATACAATCTTTAATAACATACATACTCAAAATTGATACAGATAGATTTAAATTTAAAAAAGAATTAATATAAGGAATTAATAAAATAAATGTGAATGGGATCGAATGGGTATATATTAATATATTTCATATCTCATAGAAAATACCATCATTATGGTTTAAAACTTGCACTTAAAATTATCGTAGATCGGGAGAGAGAAAAGACAGAGAGACAGGTATTAGTATATAGAAATATATCTTCTATAAATACTTTAAAACAACATTCAGATGAAATTGTTAAAACTCTTTTGTTATTATTTGATATACCCATATTTCATTATACTAGAGGTAGATTTAAAGTCAGAGGTGACTGGAGCATAAACTAAATTGCGCAATAATTTAAATATTTAAGAACTCAGATATTAAAAATAGATATTATTATTCCTATTTAATGATTTCATACATAAAATAGTTGTATTAAATTTTGATCTAATAACACATGGTGTAGAGTGTGTATAGAAAAATTTAATAATTATTCAAAGATTATTTTCCAAAAATAATTATATATAAAAAAATATATATCTATATATAAAAAATTTTACTTATAAAATCATCTAGTTAGACCATACATATACATATTGCAAAAATGGACACGATAAAGAGGCGTAGGAGGGAAGTAGTCCAAAAATGAATAGATGTATTAATTATGTAAAAAGGGCAAAATTTCAAAGTCTGAATTTAATCCGTTTGGAATTAATGTGTTAAGTTTATAAATCCAGTACATTTCCCTCTTACTTAAATCCACCTCTCTGGAACGGCCCCTCCAGTGTTGTTTAACACTTTCAATGGCAATAAATCTAAGACTATCTGGATTTGAATGATGGTGTTTAGCGTAGTGATTTGAAACACTATGGGTTAAAATACCCCTTCTAATGTTGCTTAGATGTTCGATGATGCGAGTGCGGATGGGTCTTGTTGTCTTCCCCACATATTGTAGCCCGCATGGACACTGGAGGACGTATATTACAAAATCGGTGTTACAATCCATGTATTGCTTAATATTAAAAGACTCTTTACTTGTATGGCATACAAAGCTAGTTTTTTCCTTCAATTTATGCTGACATGCTTTGCAAGATGCACAGCCATAAAATCCTGTCAGGTTTTTAAGCCACCCCTGGTTCGGCTCTTTTGAGCTTTTTAAAGCGCTTGGTGCAATAAGATTTTTTAATGTTCTGTGCCTTTTTAAAAATTATTTTCGGTTTGTCTGGTAAGATTTCTCCTAAAATGGCATCAGATTTCAGAACATGCCAGTGTTTGTGCAAAATTTTCCCAATATTTTTGGCCTCCTTGTTAAAAGTGGTCAAAAAAGCTGTATCATATGGGTTGATCATAGTGGCAGGCTTAGTCTTCTTTTGTGGCTCTAAAGTTTCTTTTCTATCCAAATTCTTAGCCTTTATTAGTGCCTTATCCAAAATCTCCCGACTATAATGTTTTTCCACAAATCTTTTTTCCAAAGTTTTACACTGATCATTAAAAACATTATCTTCGGTACAGTTTCTACGAAGTCTCCTATATTGACTATAGGTGACCCCGTCCATCCATTGATGGTGATGGCAACTAGATCTTAGAATAAAATTGTTGCAATCAACATTTTTAAAATGTGTTTTTGTTTTTATGGTACCTTCTTCTATATATATGTTCAGATCTAAATATTCAATAAAAGTCTCACTAATAGGTATGTGTAAATTTAAGATTAAAATTATTATTGTTCAAATCTAAAATAAATTGCTCCAGGCTTCCTCTGTCTCCCTGCCAGATGAGGATAATGTCATCAATGTAGCGCCGCCATAGGACAAGGTTCCCCCCCAGCTCGCCTCCGGACCAGATGGTTTGGTCCTCCCAATATCCCATGAAGAGATTCGCGTAGCTGGGGGCAAACTTCGTTCCCATGGCGGTGCCACATTTCTGAACATAGAATGTATTATCAAATAAAAAGAAATTCTTTTGTAGGATGAATGAGATGCTGTCTAAAAGGAATTGGATCTGTAATTCATGTAACTCTGGATCATTTCTAAGGAAGTGCTCAACAGCTTGTAAACCTAGATGATGTGCAATGGATGTATATAAAGAGCTAACATCTATAGTTGCTAGTAGGTAATCCTCTTTCCATACAAAAGTATCCAGAGTTTTAATGATATCGGTTGTATCTTTCAAGTAGGATTCCATGTCCTTTACATAACCCTGGAGGAAACTGTCAATATAGGCCGACAGATTCGATGTAAGCGAGTTGATGCCTGAAATTATTGGCCTACCAGGTGGATTTTGGAGACACTTATGAATTTTGGGTAAAATGTAGAGAATCGGGATTTGAGGTGTTTTATTATATATGAATTTGTATTCTGATTCTGTGAGAATACCCGTATCTCTCCCCCTTTCTAACAAAATATTAAGATCCCTATTAAATTCCTCTGTTGGGTTTTTCTTTAGCTTATTATAAGTGATGTTGTCGCCTAAAAGGCGGTAAACTTCCTTTAGGTAATCTTCTCTATTCATTATTACAGTACCCCCGCCTTTGTCGGCCTGTTTAATGACTAAATTTTCATTTTTAATGATTTCTTCTAGAGCTTTCCTTTCGTCTGAATTAAGGTTATTTCTAATGGAAGATTTTGTATTTTTGGCAAGTTCTTCAAAGTCTTTCACAATCAAATCATAAAATACTTCTAGATGTTTCCCTTTATAATATGTTGGGTAAAATAAAGACTTTTGTTTCAATGTGGTATGTTTAAATTTGCTCTCCTCTGGTTCACTTTCGGGTTTTTCCACATATACTCTGGATTTCACATTTTTACTTTGAAAGAATCTTTTTACAGTTAATTTTCGGAGGTAGCGATTTGCATCCAAAAATAGGCCAAAGTTATTGGGCCCTATAGTTGGTGCAAAAGAGAGTCCCTTGGAAATTAGCTTCTGTTGTGGTAAGGTTAATTCTACTTTACTTAAATTAAAGATGCTTTTAGTATCTATATTTCCTTCCTTACTTACTCTTTCCCTTTTCCTTCTTTTTCCTCGTTTCCCTCTCTGATGTTGTCTCTTTTTTGGTATGGCTTCGTGTCCCTCCTTTCTTTCGGAGGAGTATATGTGTTTGGTATCTCCCATACGCTCTGGGTTTTGTCCATATCTAAAAAAGTATTCGATCCTGTAGCTCCAGTAGGTGACCTGGATCTACTATTTTTTTGTTGTCTATCCAAGTGATATCTGTCTCTTTCTCTTTTCCTTTCTTCCCTTTCTCTTTTCATTTCTTTCTCCCTTCTTGCCTCTTTCTCTCTTTGATATTCCTTATCTTTTTGTTCTTTCTCCCTCTGTTCTATTTCTCTCTGTTCTTGGTGATAGGCAAAATCCTTATCTCTCTGTTGCTCTCTATATTTTCTGATATCTCTTTCTTTGTCTCTAGTAATTTTTTCTCTTTCCTCTTTCATTCTAAATTCTTTTTCTCTCTGTCTTTCCCGTTCTCTTTGTCTCTCCCTCTCTCTCCGTCTTTCCTCCTCTATTCTAGAGTCTCTCTTCCTTACTTTCTCTCTTTCTGTGTGTTGTTCAGAATCCCTCCGTTTTTCTCTTTCCTCAAATATAGTTTTTTCAACCACATTTTTATTTGGTATATAAGAATTAGCTGAGACGGGATATGGATCTCTATATCTCTGTTCTTTGTGTTCACTGTATGTGGTATAAGGCTTATTCTGCCCAGGGACATAGTTGGTATCTCTCCTGTTGGAAGAATTACCATAATACGGTTTTTCAGTTCTTGAATTCGTATTACCATATCTATTATCAAATTTCCTATCTGTTTGATATGGATTTCTCTTCCTTTTCCAATCTCTTTGTTCCCCTCTCTTGTAGTCTTCCTCGTCTCTTAAAAATTTATTTGTTTTGTTAATATATAAATCATTTTCTAGCTTATCTATTTTCTTCTTTAGTTCTCTATCTTTAATTTTAAATTCTGCAGTGTCCTCCAGATGGGCTAATTTCTCCTCTATAATTGTCACTTCTTCATCTATGATTTTAATATTCTTTTTATGTTGATTGATCAATGCTAGCATCAAATCCACTGAACATTTGTCAACAATATTATACCACAATTTCACAAATTCCTCATCTTCCAAATTGGAAGAGGGATCTTTAGAGAGTCTCAAACCCCTTGGTATCCTATTGCATTTGATATATTTGTTTAAAAAACTCATATCAAGCCATTTTTTGGTGTCTTTAACTAATAATCTATCTAATTTGTGAAATTCCTCCTCTAATAAATCATAAGAAACCGGTGTATGGGAAGTATCTACATCCTGGTAATTAAACTGTATTTGTCTTGAGTGTCTTTTAGCAAAAATATTTGGTGAAGTGATATCCATTACTCTAGTGATAGTCTAATAGTGATATAATAATATACTTTGGAAAAGAAAGGCAGCCCACAAATCAAAAGCAGAAAAACACAATGTCCTTATAAGACTTGCCTAGGCGCCACAATTTCCTTTTAAAATAAAATAATATATAGAAAAAAATAAATAAAATAAAATGAAAAGATGTTACCCAACAGGATACTTCTCAAACCTTTCCAGGAAAATGTGCTAAGATTTTCCACGGATGCAGTCTTGGTTTGTTGTGGAAAGGGAGCGATCCAGTCAGGGATACATCATGTAAATAAAAACATATAAAACAATAATTGTGCAGTATTGTGATTATATATTGGCTTGTTTATGAATCTTGGCTCTAATAGAGAACCTACTTACAGCAACAGTAAAAAATGTTCGCTTTTGTCTAATTAGTCCACACAGTATAAATACATGACGCCCACAAACGACATGTCATGACGCTCCTGACGAAGCTGTATGCTACAGCGAAACGCGTAGAGCCGACTCATCAAAGCTGCAGCTGCCTTGAAGAGAGAACTCCAGAAGTACGAACTCTCCCGCATACCCTCTCCCAGCGCGTCATAATCTACCTCCACCGGATGCGGATAGACGCGAGAGGGAAGTGACATCAGACGCCATTGCCGGCGACACGTCTGGTGATAGAGGGAGACGGGGAGCCTCTACTACAGTGAGCGCAACCTATCCAGCGCCAAAGAAACCTTTATGTGCACTGTTTTACTGTACAAAGTGTGAGTACATGCCTTACCCTTACTGTTCATAAACCCTGTTTTTCTGCAACCTACACCATTGGGCTGTTTCTGCTTTCTGTCCACATATACCATACTGGGATTCAAGCATTTATATCAACTGGAATAGTCTGCTTGTGCGAGGACCGGATGAGGCTAACTTTAACCTTAAAGACACATCATCAATTCCACACTACCTGACTGAGTCAGACAAAAGCGAACATTTTTTACTGTTTCTGTAAGTAGGTTCTCTATTAGAGCCAAGATTCATAAACAAGCCAATATATAATCACAATACTGCACAATTATTGTTTTATATGTTTTTATTTACATGATGTATCCCTGACTGGATCGCTCCCTTTCCACAACAAACCAATATTACTACATTGTCACATGTGTATGTATAAGTCAAAGATGTGTGTTGATTTGACGTTCATCTAACATTTGTCAAAATGTTAACACCATTCCAAAGTATAGTTCTTTGGATTCTCTACTTCTCCTAAATCATTCAACACAATGACAATGTAGTTAATCAAAGTTTTATTTCATTCACGTTAGTTATTCATAATGATCATGATCCTTTATAACTACTGTCAACATATGAACATAAATGAAGTGGACATTTGCATACGCACACATTTCAGCAACATAGTGTGTGTGTGTGTGTGTGTGTGTGTGTGTGTGTGTGTGTGTGTGTGTGTGTGTGTGTGTGTGTGTGTTGTATTTTTTATGTGATGCATGTATTTTTAACAGAAATAATATAAACCAACATAATAATGTTGCTTTTATCATTGGCCTCGCTTAGCTATGTATGTGTTGAACGTTTACGAATAACACTAAACTATAGTTACTTGTGTGAATTAAATGTACACACAAATGTTCATGGTTTAATGATCTGTACCTAACATTCATTAGCTCATGCATGTTAGGTTACCACAACAATTTAGGTGATAATATAACATTCACCCGACTAAACAGTTTCTATCACCTCCCTATTGTTATTGTGTACATTCAGATACAATGTCTACGAGTTGTTATGTAGCATTTACATTCTTTGACAAGTCACACGTGAGATTATAATATATAGTAGATTAATGTGTTTGCTGAGTGATAATGTTGGTTGCATATATCTCATGGCAATACATATAATGTTAGTAGAAAAGAAAAAAATATCAATATAAGTTCTAACTTCAGTGCTTAGCAACATCATTATGATAATTAAGTGCATAGTAAATATTTGCACAATAGGATAACATTATGTAGTGATTGTTAATCTGCGCACCAATCATTGAAAGCATTGTTACATATTTATTATAATAGTTGTTCGCTAGTCGTCACAATCATCTAATATAACGATTGGCCCATCTGAAATCATACATTTGTCCCATGTATTCATCCTCGACATCTGTGAAATACAGCAAACACATGATGTTCAAAGATGGCACATTTATCTATGTCTCAGCATGACAACGCTTAACACATTTCTATATGATTGTGGATATTCACGCATAAGTTACGTATATGTTTAAACTGCAAGGATAAAACTACAGATAAAGAACTGTCTCATTTTTCAAATGGCATTGCTGGCATTACTACTGATATGTTTGTTCCGGTGCCTGTATACATAATAATGTGCGTGCACAACGTCTGTTGCGCGCGCACGTCACGAATGTGTGGACTAAGTCTTAGCGCATGCGCAAAACGATGTGTACGCTGTGCGTTCAATACATGTCCCTCCATGGTGCTGCTAGCATTACGCATATCATGGCTGAAAGTATGATATGGAAGCGAAACAAATTCACTTCAACACACGTACATATCTAAACTTTGTAAACGGACGTGTGCCCACGGCAAAAACGGACGATCAGCCAATGAGTGAACAAAATAAGTGTGACGTCATGTTAAGGCACCGTGAAATGCACGCAAACACAACTCCCACTGAATGAACATTGGACTCCAGCACTGTGCACGCACCGGTCCACCGACGCGCACGCATGACACACTGCACTGACCGTAACAATAAGCTACGGGCACAGCCAATACTGTTTCACGCGCGCACGTCGGTTGGGGGTGGGGCTTGCATTGGTAACCTTTTTAAGGATGCCTTGGGACATGACCAGGTTCCCACGTCATATGTGGGCGACACTTTGTTTTTATATGTTAAATGCTAAACAATGAGGTGTGTGTGTGTGTTACAGTTAGTGTAACATGTTGAAATTATACTTTAAAAGCGATAATCATCTATGATTTTGGACTCCATCACCAATGTGTAATAATAGTTCGTCATGTAGTATATTGTTATAGGAAATAATGTCTTTGTGCACGCTACATGTAAGGCAGTCTGCAATGTTAAGCTGTATACACTCATTTGGCTAACAAATGGTATATATTATTAATGTACACATATATAATTTGAGTAAAGGCATAACAAAATTTGTATTTACCATTCTTTTAGAAGTCAAAACTGATTTGGCTGCAACTGCTCGCTACAGGAAGGCACAACAGTATCATCCATGGTTGAGGCAACCGTTGAATCCTGAATCACACACATCTCCATGAGGGCGTCATATGGATCTGCAGTGGCTTCGTCAAACAAGACATCCGGAGGTACGTACAGTTGTTGGTTGTTTTCACATCCACATTGGTATTGCCCATATAAGTTTGGATACATATCATAGTAGTTATGTCCATCTTGCATCTGGTCTTGATGAATGGAGGGTGCAGGTATATCAGCAGACACGACAGTCGGTGCGGCTTCAGTGTAACTGCTATTCGGCAAAAATATACTGTTTAACACAAGATATGTTCCATGTTCCATGGTAAGTTTAAATGATGGCGCAACATGCCAGCATCCATATCGTTGATCTAGCCGATCATGGACACGCTCAAAACATTCATTTGCGGATAAAGTGAATCGAACAGAAGTTTTAAAATTTCGTTGTTTATCAGGTTCTTGGTAGTATGGATATTTCTTTTGGATTAAGTCATAGATGTGGCCCACGGTTGCCCTTTTATCTGGCGTTGATTCGATTGCTTCATAAATCATAAATTTGTATGATTTACGTGGATGGCTGTGCAATGTGGAAGCTTCTGCCATTTCTTCTCTCTTCAAGTATACAGTGTCTAAGTTGAACGCATATGGATGTCTGCAGAATGTGTGAATAGTTACATGTTATCTTTGCGGTTTGTTCCAAGGTTATAATACAACCTAGCAGTTATACACCTAGGTTTTCTCCCACAAGAAATTTGTTACAATAATTGGCTGAAATTCTTTGTGTAAGATACTCTTTTCACAGGAATCGAAACTTTACTTTCAGCTTAGACAATCAACATGTGCAAAACAACTTGACTCTTTTAATTAGATTAACAATGTGTGTGAAATCATCTACAGTGCTATGATGATCAGATTTCTGCTTACACTTAGCTAAATTTACCATACACACACATCTCTCTCTTTGTCTCTTTTTCTGTTTTCTCTCTCTCTGTTTCTCTCTCTTTCTCTCTCTGTTTCTCTCTCTCTTTGACTGTCTCTGTTTGTCTCTCTCTTTGACTGTCTCTGTTTGTCTCTCTTGATATATACATAGATATAGATATCTATATAAATATATATATAATTAGATAAATATATATGTTGATATATATTTATATATATCTATATATAATTAACTATATATTGTGTGTGTGTGTGTATATATATATATAGTATGTACATTGAAGCCCTTGTGTGCAAACAGGCCTTGTTTTAATTGTCTTCACACTTCACACTTCATTATAGTTTATAACATTACTGGGTGAGTATCTTTGAGGGCCTAATTGAGTCAGCTGTGTAAAAGTTGTATTTAACAGCAAACAAGGCCTCTTTGCAGCCATGAAGGCCTGTACTGTTCATTCAGATTATATATATATTATATATAGAGTGCTAAACTAAAGGCATTGATGTGTGTAAGTAGGCCTTGTTGTAATCATATTCAAAGTTAAATACAGCGGAGTGAATTAGGGGCTCAATATACTGATACCATAATTTTAGCAAGTGGCCTAACATTTATATCTCATTAACACAAGGCCTGTTTGCTGACAATAGTGGCATATATATATATATATATATATATATATATATATATATATATATATATATATATATATATATATATATATATATATATATATATATATATATATCATACATCATATCATATCATATATCATGTATGATTTTTGGTTACAATAACAGATCTGTCAGTGTGTATGAATAAATCTGTAGTCTCTCTGTATCTCTATCTATATATGTAAACACACACACACACACACACACACACACACACACACACACACACACACACACACACACACACACACACACACACACACACACACACACACACACACACACACACACACACACACACACACCTGATATATATATATTTTCAGCCAATAATTTCAGCCAATTATTGTAACAAATTTCTTGTGGGAGAAAACCTAGGCGTATAACTGCTAGGTTGTATTATAACCTTGGAACAAACCGCGAAGATAACATGTAACTATTCACACATTCTGCAGACATCCATATGCGTTCAACTTAGACATATATATATATATATCAGTTGTGTGTGTGTGTGTGTGTGCGTGCGTGTGTGTGTGTGTGTGTGTGTGTGTATACATATATAGATAGAGATACAGAGAGACTACAGATATATTCATATACACTGACAGATCTGTTATTGTAACCAAAAATCATACATGATCACATACTGTACCAACATTATGAACTATGAAAGAAGATTAAGGTAAGTAATGTCTTACAGAGTTAAGACACCATAAAACATAACATAAAAATTTATGGTGTTCTATGGGTACTTACTTAAAGTTGTATGACACTAATATTAGCATGAAATGACTATCTACATTACCAAAATAAAAACCACATACATCTCATCTTGAACAAGAGCTAAGTGAATGTCATCTTCCATTAACATGCCAAATGTGTAATAATGTTGTACCATTAATCAACTGATGATTAATACATACTCATATGTTATCAAATATGCCTTCATTCTGTCATTGAGCATTTCTAAACATTCATGTGTACAAGGACATACTTGAATGTTATCAAGCATCTGTACATGATCATACATACACTATGCATGAAATAGTCTACATTAAACAACACCAGGACACCAACAAATTTAGTGAATGTGATTATTTATTTTTGTTTATCCTTTTGAGAGTGAGTCACAGGCCTGCTTGTTGGATGTTGTGTTTGTCTTTTCCCTCTGCCAAGTACTCTGGCCTTAACTGTATGACTTGTACTGGCCTATGGCAGTTCTGTGGCACTGGGTATTGGCTGTTGCACTTCAGGGGCACTGGGTGTGGGCTGTTGCACTTCAGGGGCACTGGGTGTGGGCTGTTGCACTTCAGGGGCACTGGGTGTGGGCTGTGGCACTTCAGGGGCACTAAGTATGGGCTGTGGCACTTCAGGGGCACTGGGTGTGGGCTGTGGCAGCCGTGAAACAGTTGATAAACATTGCAAGACTTATGGTGCAGCACTTTCTTGTTTTGGTGTTTTAATCTTTTTCCAAAAGCTGGTTATTAGTAATTGTTGCCCTAACTTTCTTTTGCGTGTCTCATTTGTAGGTGTCGGTTCCATATTTTGAACAGATGTAAGCGGTTGGATGTTGACAGCAACCTGTACAGAACTTGCACCTACTGTACCGGTATCATCCAGAACTGGGGAATGAAGAACTGATAACTCAGGAGAAAAAGTAGCAGCATGTAAAGATCCATCCTCTGATGAGGTAAAGTGGAATTGTTGTTCTCTTGCTGTACTCCGCAACTGATTTGATTGGCTTACATTGAGAACTAGTGCTTGTAATGTCCTGTTTACATTTTGGATTTCGTTAGGAACTTGGATGATGACTTTTTGAATTTGTGACAGTTCTGATATTGACCTTGCATGCATCCTTTCATGCAGTGACAGCATCCTTTCAAGCACTGACATCATTTCTGAATGGCGATGATTTTTTTCACCCAAGATTCGTTCTTCAGAAGCTGCAATAGCTGAGTAGGTGTCACGAGCAGGAGGACTTGAATGCTGAGTTAATCCAGGAGTGTCAACATCTTAATGGTCACTTGAGTGAATTTGTCCTTGAGCGGTAACATCTGGTTCTACAAATAAAGAAAGACATTATGAACTGCCATGGAACTTTCACTTTGTTTTCACTATAATGATAGTTGTTCTCAGTGTAACACATAACATGTTTCCATAATTTATAATTTGTGTCCAATTAAAAGATGATGCTTGAAGTAACAATGATGTTTCGACTCAGTGTGAAAGAAGAATGAATTAAAGGTTGTTGTAACCTAACAACTCCTAGCTGATAGTTTATAACACACACAATACATGTTGTCAGGAAACACTACATCTTCTGTGACAATAACTGATGTGAAGTTCATTACATGTGAAAGGCATTTTTTTTCCATGGCAAATGAAATTCTTCAAATGTACACATTATATGTGCTGCACCTCATACACTCACCTTCCATTCTTGATGATGACCTTGATGAGCCAGGTGATGAGGCATGTTCAGTGTCAGGTGACCCAGGAGCTGCAGGAGCAACTATATAGAAGAATAACATCAGAATTTAATTGTCATGTGTACATAATTAACATGAAGTATCTGTAGTGGGAGTAGTTATGGCTAAATATCAACATCACATAACGAAATAACAATGATATGGTTCGGCCAATCTGAATATTATCCATCTTAACAAATGTTCATGTGAACCTAATCGGCACATTTATTTTAAACACCATACAACATACAATGTTCATGCATGAATGCGTTGTAAAATTAAGTGTTCTGTTGTACATACACTGCATATGTTGTGTAGTAATCTAACAATAATAATGTACATCACTACCATGACAGCAAAGTTGACTCTGCTTATAATTCAGTACCTAATTGTGGAAATGTGAATGAATGTTTTTAGTGATCTGTCTGAACATTTAAGAGAAGCAGGTGTAGCACTCAATGTGGCTGACACTCATCAACACATGCAATGTGTTGCTCACAGATGGTACTGGTGTGATAAGTTGGCGTATCTATAAGGTAAAAATAAGATAGGACTGAACGAATGACTAACGTACGTTTTCATATATAGTGGCCTGGTGGGTGAAATTATTCAGATAATTACCATTTCAAATGAATGTGATGAACTTCTGTTCACCTTGTCAGCTTGTAACAACTGTAGTCCCTCCCCCAAGACGTGACACCACCCTGACCTTTTATTTGCTTCTACCACCTGGAAGCCGTCCCACAAGACCTGTGATCTGGCTCTGTGCCTGACCCCACCCCCTCTGTTCACCTCTATGCTGTGATTACATATGAATTGCAGCTGGTTTCACACACCGGTACATGAGCGAAATAAAAATATGAAGTGAGCTACATATGAACACAATTAAATACCATATGGTACATGTTCCTATTTATGCTCACATTATACTACATGAAGCGAAAAAAGAGCTTTAATCAAACATAACAAAATGTGTTTGTGCAAATTATTTAGATTAGGCAGTAATGGCCTGTTTATAGGTGTAACATAGATTATCACTTATATATATATATATATATATATATATATATATATATATATATATATATGAAAAAATCACACTCAGTTGGCACACTGTAAACAATAGTAAGATGCTGAAGCTTGTCCCATATGCACATGTAAAAAGTAGATTTTACCAGATTGGAGTCCGGAAAAAACGAGACAGCACACAGTCCAGTAGTTCCAATGAAGCTGTATTCAAAGTAACATGGCACCACCTCCAACGTTTCGGTCCACTAAACGTGACCTTCCTCAGGGACGTGCAATAAGTGAATGCTAATCCACCCCCTTATATACCCAAACAAATCAAAATTAAATTAAACTCACCCATGTGAGGGCAACATTTCCCGCGAAACCGCGCCGCTGTGACCCGCATGCAAATGCTGAAACGCATCGCCATCTTGGATTTAGTGATCTGGCTACTCATGCTAAACTACGGTGGCCTCTATGGTACATAAACCTGAATTAGTGGCGGTTCGCGCATGCGCGGACTTCTCAATGCCCCGTTGTGCTGTGACCCGCAGTACTGTGCTGAAACGCATCGCCATATTGAATTTAATAAATCTGCTTTGCGTACATAGCTTTGATGGCCTGAATGAAGCCTGTACCCAATCCAGTGACGGTTCGCGCATGCGCGAACCTCCCCAGGACCCACGGTAAAAAATGAAGCTGCGCACAGGATCATTATGTCCCTGTGTCTGTCCCCATAACGCGCATCAGCGCGCATGCGCATATACTCAACCCAAAGGGTATCTATGAAGTCTAATATTATAGATGCCCAAACACTGTGCAAAAAAGGGGCTATTACCAAAAGGGACCGCTCTGGGGAGGCTCTAACAAGATGACACACTGAAAAGCACTGGTATGCGCTGTGTTACTAGCTTAAAAGTAAGCATCATATCCAGGGGGTCCTGTTCCAGCACAAGATCGCTTAGCACACACAAACGAACTGACAAATACAAATTGAACAACAAACATGTGAAAAACTGTGTGCATCACAGTAAGGTGTATTGTTTTTACTGTCCCACTATAATAAATACTATAACTACATTGACCAATAAAGTCTAAAATCGAAAAAAAGATACCATGTGTGGTCAAAACCAATCTATTCCTAAAAAGAGGGACCTTTATGCATATGGCGTATACGTCTGACTTGACAAATTGAAATGGACAAAAGTACGTCCAACTGGAGCAAATACACATATTGCACTCCATTAGCTTTCCCTGTCCTAGAACAGCCTGTCACCGACAGGCTGTTTTAAACAATATGTCAGATGTTCTAAAGTCTCAAATGCAACATGCTGTATCATGATCTCGAAGCGGGACAATATAAACAATCTTGGTGCACACACCATAACCCAAAGGTGACTTTGTGAGGATGACAAAACAAGGGCACATACAGAAATAACACATAAAGGAGTAAAGAAAAAATGTAAAAAAGGAATATTAACGGAAAAAATTCAAAACAACAATACAGAAGACAATCTGTTCATCAACTCAAAATATCATGGTCCAGGTTCCATTCATAAGAAACACCCTAACGAAAAATCTTCGTTTAGGCCAAAAGGAGCCACAGTCTTTAGCTCAAAGATGTGCCTTGCTTCACTTTGCAGTAAAAGTCTGTTTCTATCGCCCCCTCGTGCGGGCGCTCGGATCTGCAAAATTGGCATGCACCTAAACGTTGCCAATGAGTGTTTGAAGTCCCTGAAATGTTTGGCAACAGGGAGACATTTCAACTCTAAATCCTTGGTGTCTGTAGATAATGCTTTACGAATTGTGGAACGATGAATAGCTATGCGCTCTTTGAGCATCCGCACTGTCTTACCGATATAGAGTAAACCACAGGGATATTTAATCAAATATATGACAAATTTTGATTCACAATTCAGATGTTGGTGAATTTTGATTTTGGTCCCACTGTGTGGATGGCAATAGAAAGGCCCCACCTGCATATACTGACAGTTTGTGCACCCCTTGCATCTGTAGGCCCCAGGTTTTTGAACTAACCAAGTTTTGTCCTTGCTATATTTGTCAGTTGGATCTGCTTGCGTGATCATGTCCCCAATTGACGGACCACGGCGGAAACAAAACAAGGAGGGTTCCCGGAAGTGTTTGCCTATTTTGTCATCATTCGCTAAGACGTGCCAATTATCCCTAATGCCGCGTTGTATGCATGGGGATGCAGTGCTAAATGTACTTATAACATTGAATCTTGAGTTGTTAGTTTGCTCTCCCAAATCAGTATTAGCACGATCTACATTATCCAATCGGATCACACGGTCAAGTGCATCCTTGACGTCGAAAGGGCTGTATCCTCGCTCAAGGAACCTGTTGGCCATGTTGATGAGAGCAGGTTCCACCTCATTATGATCGCTAGTGATTCGCTTCACTCTTAGTAGTTGTGAATACGGAAGACCCTTTTTCAACGGGGCCGGGTGGTGGCTCGTGGCATAGAGCAGTGTATTTTTATCAGTTATTTTTTGATATAGCCTTGTGGCCAATTTGTCACCTGCTTTGTACACCATCGTGTCCAAGAATGGAATCTCTAGTTCACTGTAGCACAGCGTGAAACGTATTTTGATGGTATATCGTTAAGATGGTTCACAAAGTCCTGTAGTTCCACTATAGAACCACTCCAAACAATAAAAATATCGTCAATGTAGCGTAAAAACTTTCTGATATAATGTGCATTGGGCGCATCGCATAAGATGTGGGTTTGCTCATACATGTCCATGTAGAGGTTAGCATATGATGGAGCCATGTTTGAGCCCATGGCCGTCCCACTGAGTTGGAGATAGTATGATTTTTCAAACCTAAAGAAGTTTTTGTTTAGGATGACTTCTATCAAGAGTAGTAAGAATTCAGACGGGGGTCCGGTCTGCGAAGTGTTTGTTATCAACTTACTCTTGATAGCCTCCAAGCCCTCTTTATGTGGAATGTTCGTGTAAAGACTTGCTACATCTAAGGTAGCCAATATGCACCCGGATGGATCAAATGCTAGATTGTTGATATGCTCCATGAAATTGGTAGTGTCCTTGACAAATGTAGCCATGCCAGCCACCAACGGTTGTAAGTAAAAATCAACGTATTGCGAAATCGGATGGCATAGTGACGTCCGAGCCGAGATGATGGGTCGACCTGGTGGGTGTGTTGTAGACTTGTGAATCTTGGGGATCGTATACATGACAGGTATTTTCGAATGCTGCTGGGTGAGGAAACCGCCGGTGTCTTCCGAGATCCATCCATTAGATATGCCCATTTGTATTATGGCATCGATTTCCACTTTATAAGCCACAGTGGGATCTTTGACCAGCTGTTTGTACGTTTCAGTGTCTCCCAGTTGGCGCAATACCTCTTCTTTGTAGTAGAGATAATCCAAAATGACGATTCCACCGCCTTTGTCGGCGGCCCGGATGATGATACTCTTGTTGTTTCTCAAGGACTTGATAGCCAGTCTTTCCTCATTCGTCAAATTGAAGAAGCTGGTTTTCTGCGTCTTGATCTTGCTTCTTGTGGCTTTTCCTAGAAGGTTCATAAAAGTTGCAATACTGGGATTAGACACCTGTGGATCAAACGTACTATGTGGCCTAAAGCAGGATCTTACTTGTTCGGGTGCTGGGTTAGCCTCTGGCTTTGAAAAGAAGTCTTTCAGCTTGAGATGTCTGTTCAACTTAAAGAGGTCCACTTCCCACTTGAATGGGTCTTGCTTATACGTTGGCACAAAGCCAAGACCTTTGTGTAAAACATTCGTTTCTGCCAACGAGAGGGTGTGATTGGAAAGATTAAAAATGACCGTTTCCTGGGTTGCTGTTTTGGACCTCTCCCCCTGTTTGGGTAGCGCTCCGGATATCGTCGTCTTTCGGCCTCCTCTTCCGGACTCCAATCTGGTAAAATCTACTTTTATATATATATATATATATATATATATATATATATATATATATATATATATATATATATATATATGTATATATGTATCGACACATACATGAAAAAGTGAATTATGCATTTGTGTGCACAGACACAGTATAACGAAGTTATACAATACTGTGACAAAGAATGAGTGCGGGTGTGCTTTGTGGTTATGCATGTTAACCCATTGTTTGTACAAAGATTCACACATACATTCAGCTTTCAACTATAGGGCAAAGATGTTGAATGCTTTGTAAGGTAGAAGTTTGCAGTGTGTGTTACAGTATTTGGAAGATCATTACACATAATCTCTTCATGCAGGCCAAGTTGTGTATGTTTACTCATAATGAGGTCATCCACGATAGCTGAGCCAATACATGTTTCCAAACACACATATATATATATATAGATATATAGATAGATAGATAGATAGATAGATAGATAGATAGATAGGTAGGTAGGTAGATAGATAGATAGATAGATAGAGAGACACATATATACAGATATATATGTAGGTATGCTTATATTGTGAAAAACTATATGTTTCTGCGGAAATATAGATAAGAACTGTAACATACGACACACGTAATACAGTATCATTTGTCACCTGCTGGAAATTGAGCTGAATAAATTCCGATATCTCTGTCCCCTTCCAAACCCTCCACGACGACAGGAAGAAATTTTTCCCGCATCTGCTCCTCCAATGGAGTTAAGATTAGAGCTTGTGCTGGCAGCCCACCTCCAGTTGCAGAAGCATGCATCCGTTGTGCTTGCATTTTTTTCTTTAAGTTTGCCCTGATATCATCGAATCTCTTCCGACAATTGCCCAGTCCCTGACATGATTCCCACACGCAGACACAGCCAAGGTTATTTGCTCCCACATTTCTTTTTTTGATGCTGAACTTGTCCGCCCTTGAAATACATACAAAATATATGATGTTAATTATTATTAGAAAAACTAGCAGTTTCTTAAACTGCTACCTGTTCCAAGAGATACCAAACATGCTGGTTTATGTTGAATATGTGTAGCACATGCGCATTTACGTGGAAACATACAAATCTAAGGAAGCTTTCATGAATATTGTATGAACTTTGGCAAACTTTTTAGAATGATTGTTATGGTCGTTATAAAGCATGAAAGAATATGTGTGTAACAATTAACTTTAATTGCTAGATATTAGAGAATAATAGTTTGATATTAAGACATCTCACATGACCTATGATAACATGTCTTTGAACAATCAATGCAAAGATAGACTTACCTAGTAAATGCCCATACAGTGAGTCATAGTGCTCCAAAATCCCTGTGACAAGAACTCTGTTTTCCTCTTCATTGAAACGAGGATTACGTGGCCGCTCCAGACGTTTACTCCAAACACGTGCAGCCCCAGAACTTGGCTGCTGCTGACTGGACACTCCTTCTTCCAATGGAAGAGACTCCAAAAGCGAGCCACCACCAACCACCCCGCCACCAGACACACCAGCAGCACCAGCAGCAGACACCCCACCAGCACCAGCAAAAGACACCCCATCAGCACCAGCAGCAGACACCACAGCAGCACCAGCAACAGAGCCACCAGTAGCACTCGCACTCAAAGCAACACCACTCGCACTCCCAGCAACAACAAAACAACACAGGACAAACCTCTCACAATACACAACTACTCTCTCAGTCAATAAGAAATATGTAAATCGGCCAGCTCTGTGTGTCTCTCTCTCTCTCCCAACAACACAGAGAATGAATAAAAATACACGCTGCCTTTAAATGGGCCGCTAAATCCAAAACATGCTTGCTTCGGCAGATTCAGCAAGAAGTTTCATTGGCGAACCTAACACCACCCCGCCATGCAAGCCGATAAACCTGTGTGTGATCGGCAAATCATCGGCAGAGTGGGACCAAATGTTTTCTGCTTGATTCGGAAGGGATTCGGCACTTATTGCATACGGCGAGGGAAAATCGGCAGAATCATGCCGATAAGGAACACTTGGCGAGAGGACTTTTTCGTCGCTTACTGCATAGAGCCCATATTTGTTATTCGTTATGTTTACATGTTGTTTGTGACATCCCTCTTTTTATGACGTCAGCAATTGCACACTCAATAACATTGAATGATTACATTGTACACAATGCAGTGTAATCATTTCATGTTAAGTGCTAACAAAATAGAGTAGGGGGAGCAAGGGATCAGTAGACATACACCAATATAATCAATGACGATAAAACATGCATAAAATAAATCCAATATAATGGGGTTGGGTCAGGAACTAGAAGACAATAATATATAGTAGAATATTATAGATACTTACACGGCCGTGTGTAAGTACAATCCAAAGAAGGTATCTTTGTGACGGAATATTGACCCCTCCACAAATGAGTGCGGGGGGATCTCAGAGGGTATCTATATACTAATGTAAATACTCACACGGCCCAGTGTGAGTAAGGGTGCAGGGCAGATGTCTTTTAAGGTGGAGTCAGTCTATCCAGGGTGGTTGCCGGTCAATTACATCAGGTTTTGCCCATGTGTGGCTATAGCTGATCTGTACTCCTCTCTTGCTTATACTCAGCAATGTGACTCTCCGTTTCAGCGGTGTGTGGGGATAAGTGAGGCACAGTCTTAGCAGTATGCAATAAAAGATATTTAATGTGTATAAAAACAATAACAATACTGTCACACTCACATCAATAAAACAATATATTATCCCCTGGCTCCTCCGTGTGGTTCAGTCTAGCAGTAATCAGCTCCGGCCCCGCGTCCGGGGTGCAGATAGCTGGAACTAATCCGCCCGGCTGCAGATGCTGCTGAAGAGACTTTCTACGGAAGCCTCCGTGGGACAAAACAGGAACAGGTTTCGAGCAACGCGTTTCGCCGATTGGACGGCTTCCTCAGGCTCATAAAATGACTAATGGTGGGTCCCATGAGCATTTATAGACCCACCTAGCTAATTAATTAATTAGCTTGTAGTGTTTGCACAGTTGCCTGCAATAAGCATCATTCAATTGGTACTCATTCTCCATCTCATAGCCAGTTTTACATAACATTGCTAATGTGTCCATTTAATACAGGGTTTGGTTGCTTTCAATGCTACTCACTCCTATCAACTGCACCCTTGTGCCTTACAATGTTTAACTTCATTGATTTAACCCTCTAGGTTCCGTTACACTAGTTATTGGTTCATGATGGTCCCAATAGTTTTTAAATGTGATTTTGAAATTAAAAGCTGGTTTCCCTTCGTCATTTAAGTTCATTCAAACGTATTAAAAACGTTTTAGGTATATGGTTTATACAATAAATTTTAAAATTTAGAAGCAGTTTTATACAATCACCTTAAAACATCACACATATTCTATTTGTTTGTGTTCTTTAAAACAGTTTTATAACAATGGTAAATAATATATTTCCCTTAAATCCATATCTGGCTATTGATAGGATTTAATCCATGTTTCTTACTAAGACCTTATTGACTAAAAAATTGTATAGTAAACCCATTATATTTAAGTAATTCATTTAATAAATAACTCTAATAATGCAAGAAATAAGCAAAGAATATGGTAGGAAAGGGAAGAAATGGAAGGAAAAGGGTGGGGAGGAATAGGAGAGGGGGGGAGGGAAACAAAGGAAAACATTAGTATATGAATATCATAAAATATCATAAAATATATTTAAAATTGAAGTAAATCTAAGGGATATAATCAAACTGGCTCTACACCCCAATGTTGCGAGTGTCATCCCGGCTTAAATAAACGCCGAAATATCCAAGTCAACATTCAGGCCCTTCGGTGCTAGAGTTTTAAGTTGGTATATCCAAAACGTTTCTCTTTGTCTCAATCGTTTAAGCCTATCTCCACCTCTCCAATTTTCGTTGACTAGCTCTATTCCTCTATAGAGCAAGCCAGATGGATCTCCCCCATGTACCTGATTGAAGTGTACAGGTACACTGTGAGTTGTCAGGCCTCTTCTGATATTGCCTATGTGCTCCAGTATGTGGACTCTGAGACTTCTTGAGGTCCGTCCCACATACTGGAGTCCACACAGGCATTCAAGCAAATACACCACGAATGTGGTCCTACAGTTGATAAAGTGTTTAGTTATAAAAATTTATTTGGTGACATTCGAGCTGAAACCTAGTGTCTCCTTACCTGCTTGCTTGCAGGCCTTGCAATCAAAACATTTAAAAAAACCAATCGGTTTTGGTAACCAGCTTACTATCTGTGTTTTTTCTTCTTTTCTGAATGTGCTTGGAACTAGCTTACTTTTAATATTATCCGCTTTCTAAAAAATGACCCTGGGTACCTCTGGTAAGGGCTCCTTTAAAACAGCATCCTTACACAGAACATGCCAATGCTTCGTTAAAATTTTTTTTTAATCTTATGAGCCTCATCGTTGAATTTTGTAACAAAGGGTACTCTGCTTTCTCTGTCTTTTGTTTGGGTACTAGCAGTTCATCCTTACTTAGTTGTGCTGCTCTAGAGATAGCA